>NC_137684.1:25465280-25475280 GCF_963989245.1 Nansenia antarctica | reverse complement strand
CACGTTTTGTCCATCAGTACCATTTGGAAGGTTTTTTTGGAAGGTCTATGCCCCTAGAGTTTGGAAAATGTTTGATAGTGTGAGATTGTAATGTGACATGACATCACTCATAGCTTTCTGTGTGGAGCTACTTACTTACTGACTAGACCCGTAAGGCCAATATCACATTGCAGTACATGACACGTTATTATTAGGCTACAGTGTTTCTAGCTGCGGGAGCGTCCATCAAGTTCAGTTGGTCGGGTATTTTTGGGAAGTGGACGGTGTGTGATATCGGTCCTTAACTAGCTAGCAGTGCATAACGATCTAGCTACACTGCACAGACAGACAGTAGTCAGTAGTCAGCTAATACTCTATATTGATTTGAACCTTACCTTGGTTACCTTGTGTAGCGGGTACAATTATATGCTGCGCCTTTAAGACGAGCTCACATGAACGCGCAGGTGTGAACGCGCAGGTGTGCTTGAGAGAGGAGCAGTGAGTTGAAACGAGCAACGTGGACGGAGTGGTAGCGGTGTGGGCTCTTTGCAAGTATATAGTTTTGATAAGAAGATATTGCCGAGTGGTCATACAAAGTACGGGATACGTTGATTTGCGAGTGTTTTGTTTGGGAAGAGCGGGCCTGAACGTCGTCGGTATCGAGAGGTGAAGCGTGCGCCAGCTCACCCCTCCCCCACCCCGTGTGTGAACTGCGAGAGAAAGGAGCTACACGTGGTTGGTGTTCATTGTCCTGTACAGAGGAGAAGCGTGCGCCAGTGAGGCGTGGGTTCAGCGAGGTTTCTCGGAGTTGCCCTGCCAGCCATCAGACACCCTTGACGTGCGATCTCTGCTGGATGGGTAATCTCTGCACTACACCTTGCCATTAGCACTGGCCAACCACGCATACTGTGCGCGGACTAACAGAACTGTGAACTGAACGGACTAACGCTCGAACGCGCACAAACCCACACTGGGAGAAAAGGACTGCTCATTCAGACTGATGTTGTTAAATGTACCCTCTGTGAGACTGCTAGACTCTCTGTGAGACTGCTAGACTCTCTGTGAGACTGCTAGACTCTCTGTGAGACTGCTAGACTCTCTGTGAGACTGCTAGACTCTCTGTGAGACTGCTAGACTCTCTGTGAGACTGCTAGACTCTCTGTGAGACTGCTAGACTCTCTGTGTGACTGCTAATACATGGTAATATTGAATTTATTGACCCAAATGTTAACCGTTTTGTGTTTGGATAATTTTCCATAAGCTCTGTGTTTATTTTTGAGTAAACATTTGAATGGAATAACAGCTGTAATTTCCCATTTCATTTACTTACCTGGGGGTAGGGGCGCCTCACCTGTTTAGCTAGACCTAGGTAAAGTAGGGGGTGGTGTCAGGTCAGTTCGGCACTTACCTCGCACACACTGCACACACTTTTCACGGCCACCTACTAAAGCCCACTTTACCCCGTCTAAGAGGTTGACGTTAACCCAAGCTACTAAACAGGAAACAACTTGCTCACTCACCTGAACATTGAGGCCATAGGTATTGGGTGTGGGGGACCTAGATCCTGTCCCACTCAGTCCTCCCCAGACTAAGTACTTTGTAACCCCTACAAGGCGGCGGTAATAATCCCGACCGTCACAATTGGCGTCACGAACAGGATAGAATAAGCAACCATTTTTAAGTGGAAGCCATGGCAGAATTAGAGGAACTTAAGAAGCAATTTGAGAGGATGATGGAGAGGTTCAATGACCAAGCTGAGGCCCTGATACAAGCTAGAAGCGAGCAAAGAGAAGCTCTGGCATTAGCTAAAGCAGTCATAGATCAGCAGAAAGAAAAGCCCCCTGCATCTATTGTGTATATCCCCAGAGACCGCAAGATTTCAGATTTCAGTGGTAAACAAGGTGATGTAGATATTGAAGAATGGATCACATCAATTAAATCTGCCCTTCAAATCATGAAGGTCCCTATAGAGGACCAAGCCGAGTTCATCAAGCAGCATCTTCAAAACGAAGCCAAACTCACAGTCAAGTATATGGCAGACAAAGCTAAGGATGCAGAGACCATATTTGAAGCACTGCGTAAGACTTATGGTGACAAAGTCCCTTTAGGCACCCGGCTCAAAGAATTCTATGACCGCAAGCAGTTGGCAGGAGAGACCATACGTTCTTACGCCTATGACATTCAAGAAAAGCTAATGCGAATTTGTCGTAGAGATGCCAAGCGTGTCCCTGATTCAGACGGAATGCTGAAAGAACAGCTTGCTCTTGGGCTTCGAGATGATATCTTAAGAAGAGAGATCAAGAGGAGACTGAAGGAAAAGGAGAGTCTTACTTTTGCTGAGCTAATGCAAGACGCCATCTCATGGTCTGAGGAGGAAGAGGTTCAGGGGTCTGATAGTGCGCAAAGCAGTTCCCGTGCCAAAGGTGCCATTAATGCTACCAGGGCTACCGACGAACCTGCTTCGCAGTTGACAATGGAGATGTTGTATGAAGCAATACAAAAGTTAGCCATCCGTCAAGATGAACTGTTCCAGATGATGGGCCACAGTGGCACTGGCATGACACAAGGGAAAGGCGAGAGGGCAAGAAGCCCCCCTTTGAAAAACGAAGATGGGCAGTTCATCTGCTACACGTGCAATGAGCCAGGACATACCAGCAGACACTGTCCTCTGAACAGGGGAGCTATGGGCATAGCACGTCCTCCACTCAGAAGGGATGGGCCATCTGGGCCTGCAGGAAACGACCCCGGAGGGGCGATGCGCCAGAGTCCAGGTACCCCTGCAATTAGAAGTCACCTGGCAAGGCAGCCCTGTAACACTTCTCAAGCCTCAAGTGTAAGTGCCTTTGGAAACTGCTTGGTCGTTGAAGTGAAGATAGCAGGCGTGAAGACTGACTGCCTGTTGGACACAGGCTCAGAGGTGACCACAATCCGGGAATCTTACTTCAGAGAGTACTTTGGGAAGTCGGCGTTGTCCTCAGCCAACTTGGTCCAGCTCGCCGCTGCCAATGGCCTCGAAATTCCCGTCCTTGGATGCCTGGAGGCGGAGGTAGAGTGCATGGGGAAGACCGTTGGCAGGAAGTGTGTCTTTGTCCTTAAAGATGAAAGCCCAGATGTGGAAGAGATGAGAGGCCTCCCAGGTATCCTGGGAATGAATGTTCTAAGTGAACTGAAGGATCTTTTCGTTGCCACGGACGGCATGAAGAAGATGAATAAGTATCGGGAAACAGAGGCTAAGGTCCACAGGGTGATAGCGAACATCAGAAAAGAGGCAGGGTCCCTCGGACAGAGTGACCGAATAGGATATGTTAAAGTGGCAGGCAGAGAGACAGTCATCATTCCCCCACTCAGCGAGCGCATCCTGGAGGGTTCGCCTCGACTACAGAGAGGGCTCGCCTCGCCTACGGAGAGGGCTCGCCTCGCCTACGGAGAGGGTTCGCCTCAACTACGGAGAGGGCTCGCCTCGCCTACGGAGAGGGCTCGCCTCGCCTCGCCTACGGAGAGGGTTCGCCTCGCCTACGGAGAGGGCTCGCCTCGCCTACGGAGAGGGCTCGCCTCGTCTACGGAGAGGGCTCGCCTCGTCTACGGAGAGGGCTCGCCTCGCCTACGGAGAGGGTTCGCCTCGCCTACGGAGAGGGCTCGCCTCGCCTACGGAGAGGGCTCGCCTCGTCCACGGAGAGGGTTCGCCTCGCCTACGGAGAGGGCTCGCCTCGCCTACGGAGAGGCCTCGCCTACGGAGAAGGTTCGCCTCGCCTACGGAGAGGGCTCGCCTCGCCTACGGAGAGGGCTCGCCTCGCCTACGGAGAGGGTTCGCCTCGCCTACGGAGAGGGCTCGCCTCGCCTACGGAGAGGGCTCGCCTCGTCTACGGAGAGGGCTCGCCTCGCCTACGGAGAGGGCTCGCCTCGCCTACGGAGAGGGTTCGCCTCGCCTACGGAGAGGGCTCGCCTCGCCTATGGAGAGGGCTCGCCTCGCCTACGGAGAGGGCTCGCCTCGTCTACGGAGAGGGCTCGCCTCGCCTACGGAGAGGGTTCGCCTCGCCTACGGAGAGGGCTCGCCTCGCCTACGGAGAGGGTTCGCCTCGCCTACGGAGAGGGCTCGCCTCGCCTACGGAGAGGGCTCGCCTCGCCTACGGAGAGGCACCCGTCCAGTAAGGACACCGACCCTGACATTGACACAGGCTGCCCTGACTTCATATGCATCCCTGCCACTACACACATGCCCCACACAAACACAGGCCTGGGTATTAGAGAAGTAGTTGAGGAGCTGGGAACTATGGGTGGGTCAGATGCAGGGAGTGAAAGTGAGAGTGTGGCTGAACCCAGACGGTCTCAAAGACAGACCAGGGGTAGAATTCCCTGTAGATTCAGGAGTGATTATGTTTTGAAATAATTTGTGCGATTGCAAATGTTTTCTACTTACCTTCATGCATGTCCATGTTTTTAGGTATTGAGGAGTGAAAAGTGTTATGATGCCGTGTTTTATTGTTTTCAGCTCTTCTGAGGCATCCTTATGTACTGGTTGAAATGTTACCTGTGTTGTGAACCTACCTGTGGGTACTGTCGTATGGAGTGACATGTTGTATTTTTATTTCTTCTTTTACTGAGGTCGCATCGTCATTTGGATGTTGGATGGCATGGCAGGGTTTCGCAGGGGGGAATGTAGCGGGTACAATTATATGCTGCGCCTTTAAGACGAGCTCACATGAACGCGCAGGTGTGAACGCGCAGGTGTGCTTGAGAGAGGAGCAGTGAGTTGAAACGAGCAACGTGGACGGAGTGGTAGCGGTGTGGGCTCTTTGCAAGTATATAGTTTTGATAAGAAGATATTGCCGAGTGGTCATACAAAGTACGGGATACGTTGATTTGCGAGTGTTTTGTTTGGGAAGAGCGGGCCTGAACGTCGTCGGTATCGAGAGGTGAAGCGTGCGCCAGCTCACCCCTCCCCCACCCCGTGTGTGAACTGCGAGAGAAAGGAGCTACACGTGGTTGGTGTTCATTGTCCTGTACAGAGGAGAAGCGTGCGCCAGTGAGGCGTGGGTTCAGCGAGGTTTCTCGGAGTTGCCCTGCCAGCCATCAGACACCCTTGACGTGCGATCTCTGCTGGATGGGTAATCTCTGCACTACACCTTGCCATTAGCACTGGCCAACCACGCATACTGTGCGCGGACGAACAGAACTGTGAACTGAACGGACTAACGCTCGAACGCGCACAAACCCACACTGGGAGAAAAGGACTGCTCATTCAGACTGATGTTGTTAAATGTACCCTCTGTGAGACTGCTAGACTCTCTGTGAGACTGCTAGACTCTCTGTGAGACTGCTAGACTCTCTGTGAGACTGCTAGACTCTCTGTGAGACTGCTAGACTCTCTGTGAGACTGCTAGACTCTCTGTGAGACTGCTAGACTCTCTGTGAGACTGCTAGACTCTCTGTGTGACTGCTAATACATGGTAATATTGAATTTATTGACCCAAATGTTAACCGTTTTGTGTTTGGATAATTTTCCATAAGCTCTGTGTTTATTTTTGAGTAAACATTTGAATGGAATAACAGCTGTAATTTCCCATTTCATTTACTTACCTGGGGGTAGGGGCGCCTCACCTGTTTAGCTAGACCTAGGTAAAGTAGGGGGTGGTGTCAGGTCAGTTCGGCACTTACCTCGCACACACTGCACACACTTTTCACGGCCACCTACTAAAGCCCACTTTACCCCGTCTAAGAGGTTGACGTTAACCCAAGCTACTAAACAGGAAACAACTTGCTCACTCACCTGAACATTGAGGCCATAGGTATTGGGTGTGGGGGACCTAGATCCTGTCCCACTCAGTCCTCCCCAGACTAAGTACTTTGTAACCCCTACAAGGCGGCGGTAATAATCCCGACCGTCACACTTGGTTACCAGGTATTACACATTTTGTATTGGCTGCTTTGCACCTGGGGGTAGCCACACTGTAATAGACCTATCACTAAGCCACGCCCCCAAAATAGAAATTGTCCAATCATATCACAGCAAAAGTCACTACAGGTAAAAAAACTGGGACAAACAACTCGCTAATATCTGATGGTGAAAAGCTTCTAGACTAAATATTCTTGTCATCTTTAACTAAAAAAACATGTCTATTACTTGCTGTGGTAAATCAGAAATCAGAAATTTGCCAACTCCCGCCATTGTAAGTCATTGAATGTCATTCAGTCACGGTCGGTCAGTCAGTCACTGTCAGTGAAGCGTTGTTTGTTTGTCCGAGTTTTCAAAGGGGGCGTGGCTTAGCGATAGGTCCATTGTTGTTGATGCAGAGAGTGTGTGTGTGTGTGTGTGTGTGTGTGTGTGTGTGTGTGTGTGTGTGTGTGTGTGTGTGTGTGTGTGTCTGTGTGTGTCTGTGGCAACAGACACTCCAACTACATGCACCTGACAGGGGTAGTTGTCAGAGAAACATATAAGTTATTCTGCAGCTGGTACTGTAGATTTGACAGTCCATTCGGTGCCACGGATTAGCAAATATTTCAAGTGACTGCAAGTTCTTTGCTAGTTTTGGAATTGACATAACATTAATCATTTGAATAAAAATGTTAGTCTATGAATGGTTGGATATGAAACAAGAGACGTAGTTTGTAGTTCTAGTTCTCTGGCTTGTTACTCCATGCTTACAGTATTACTGTTACCTCAACCACTCAGAGACTCACCCTCACTCTCCACTTTTAAATCCCACCTCAAAACCTACCTGTTCTCCCATGCATACAACCTTCCCTACCCCTAACCATCCCCCTTAACCCCTAACTGTGTTCCCCGTTCGTTAACTCTGTGTTTATGTGCTAATGTTATCTGTTGCTTGTTGTTTCAGTGTTTTCAGTTTTTCCCATATTGTCAGCGTCTTTGAGCCTCAGAAAAGCGCTATATAAATACAATGATTTATTATTATTATTAGTAGTAGTAGTAGTAGTATTTCTCAATGCCATTAGAAGACGGAAAGGAGTACTGGTTGACACAGTCGATGGCGACACAGATCAGGCTTAAAAACATCTTAAATTGATAGCATGTTGAAGTGTGCTTACAGAGACACGTGTCAATATGTGTGAGAATATACAACATGAGCCACATGGTCCACACATGCACATGTCTACAGTAGGAGTACTGTACCTCTTGCGGAATCAAATTCCACCAGACAGGATATGGTAATAATGAATCTCTGGGATTAGGTTTTGGAATATTTCACAGTTCTGGATGATATCCTGGGCTGGCAATATGCCTCCTGGAAAGTTCTTGGGTTGGATTTGATGAGGGTTGACAAAACCCTTTTCTCACGGTATGGCATCTTGAAGAGGTGAGCAGAGATAAGGAGAGATAAGAAATTTATTTTTGGCAATAAGTCAGCAATAACAAATCTCTTATCTCAAATATCTATCTATATCTATATATATATATCTATATATATATATATATATATATATATATATATATATATATATACACTGCTCAAAGAAATGAAGGGAACACTTCACAAGGATATGACTCCGAGACCATCACTGACACGCCAAACTGGTCATGCAGGATGATGTTGCAGGCAGCATAACGTCTCGCCACGGCGTCTCCAGACTCTTTCACGTCTGTCACATGTGCTCAGTGTGAACCTGCTTTCATCTGTGAAGAGAACGGGGCGATAATGGCGAACCTGCCAATTCTGGTGTTCTCTGGCAAATGCCAATCAAGCTGCACGGTGCTGGGCTGTGAGCACAAGTCCCACTAGAGGACGTCGGCCCTCATGCCACCCTCATGTATTCATCCGCGGAACAGTTGTTTACATTGCAACGGTAATAATGTAATTTTGACAACAGTAATATATACAAACGCGGAGTAATATGAAAAGATGTGTCAACATTCCATTTAGCCGTGCTTTTTCATGGATGTCGGCACGGCTGGAACGCAAACTGACCAATAGAGACAATGGACCGGATCTATCCGTTGTATAACATTGGATACAGCGCTGTTGGTTGATGTTCAAAGGAGGCAGCTGGATTAGAAACAACAGCTGCCGGGCAGACCAGAGTAATCAATCTTGTTTAGCAACAAAAACAGAGGAGAACAGAAAAAGATCAGGTTGTGTTTTTTGCATTCTTACTTTTCCGCACCACTTTGGCATACCGTACTGTTTATGATGACAGTTCTGAGGTCAGTAAATGTCACAGTAGGACTGAGAAGCAGTGTAGAATAGATCATGAGCCGTAGAGCAGTTTGGAACATTTAGCTACATTTTCTACCATGTTAAATAATCAGGGAAAACGTACGGCCTCTACGTACAGTATATCTAAGTCATTTCTGATCCATGAGGGGGCTGTCAACAAGGCCATGGGAACTTTACACACTACAGGCCCGATGCGAATCACACTGTTCTGACTTGGATACTTTCTTTTCACATCCATGTGAAAGGAAAGAGTCCAAAAGACGTCCTCAGGGAAGCCGGAATGTGGGTGCAGATGACGTCTTTCTAGGACGTCCAATTGATGTCTTTCTAGGACGTCCAGATGACGTCTTTCTAGGACGTCCAGGTGACGTCTTTCTAGGATATGCAGATGACATCTTTAGGACGTCTTATGGACTACACAAGACAATTCTGTAGTCAATAAATAAAACGTCCTAAAGACATAATCTGGACGTCCTAGAAAGATGTCATCTGGACGTCCTAGAAAGACGTCATCTGAACCCACATTCCGGCTTCCCTGAGGACGTCTTTTGGACTCACATGGTCCTCTACAGGTCCTCTACACTGTTACAGAAACTATGGTGGATGTGTAACCATGCAAGCCCTCTTACAGCTCAGCTCAGCTTGGTTCATTTCTGTAGTGTGAATATAAGTATATAATGAAGTCGGGCAAATATCCAACGAGAACCCTTTCCTTGCCAGCCGATATTTCAAGCCTTTGCTAATCATTAGCACGTAGGTTGCAGTATGGCAGCTTCACACATAGACAGGCCTGGCACGCTTTACCTGAGACAAGACTGCCTCTGATCTCAGATCCTTCCTTAGCTGTCTACAGCTGGTCCATTTCTTACATCTCAAGCCAGGTTATATTATGCTGTACGTACGTTTATGGATTCAGGGTGCAATGTGTGAGGTAGCAACAAGAAGTGAAAGACAGATTTGTGGTGAGCAGAGGCCAACATTGTGCTAATATAGATGTACATCAGGAAATATAACAGATGTTACCCTCAATACAGTATGAGCTGACCCACTATGAGCAGAAGAACAGTGTACCAACAGCCTCTCGATAAGAGAGTCTGTCATTTATTTTGGATGGGGTTTTTCTTTTTGCTTACGTCATAAAAAAAACTGTAATACTTGAACAGATAGCCTATTTTTGAGGTCTGTAACTTGTCTTTTTCCAACTCAAAGCTGTGCTTAAAATACTAATTTAATCTTGATGAATCTACTCCAAAGGCACTTGATTGTGAAAGGCACTTAAGATCTGCCTGAATATTGCGTATGAATGATCTATGGACAAAGGTCTTTTCATGTAAAAAAATGTTTCATTGAGTTGAACTCATATTGTACCCGTTGACCATATGTGCCAAATTTCTCAACTCTAAGTCGAACGGATCAAGAGATAAATAATGACAGCAAACAAAACAAAAAATGCACCGTGTTGGACAGATGTTCAGTTAGAAACGTCATCCTCGTTTAGGTTCTGGAAGCTCCAGTGACAGCGTTCATGAACCCTCATGAATGTCTGGCATGTGCAATTCCACTCCTCACTGATGCATTCTCCTTGTATCTAAATAAAGGATCAGCGTTAAGTAGCGAGTACCATGAAATCAAATGTTCACTCATTAAGTATCAAAGCACTTTTGTATCTTTCTAACAGCAAGTGCACTCTCTAGCATGTGCACCCGCGAATGCATTGACATCTATTTGGAATGTTAAGACAGCTTGCAAATTGGTTTCTTGTGTCGGTTTCTTTGTTGTTGGTAAATGATATTATGTTATTATATTAGTGAAATCTCTTGTATTTTCAAGAATGCGAGTTGTGTGAC
>NC_137684.1:25420280-25462780 GCF_963989245.1 Nansenia antarctica | reverse complement strand
GGTAGTAACCCATATTTCCTTTTCGTGGACAAACCTCAGCAGACGCCTTTCTCATCTTGCATCTGTATCCAAGCTCAGAGTAGCAGCATTGATTTTAGCTGAAGTCTCGATGGAGTATTTGCCTCCAGCGGCGAATAGCTGAGACATTCTTCATTTTTTCTCAGCTCTCAGCAACCAAATCTCTCAACTAGGTTCATAATCTTACCCCGCCCGCCCGTTCACTCTGTGTGTGTCTTGCGCTGCGCTCCACCAAACGAGCATTCATCACCGCCTGACAGCAGTGTCGATATTCTTTGCCTGAAGTGGGCAAAACTAGAACGGTTAGGCTCATCAATCTAAATGACGCCGGAGAGCTGACGCCATTGTATGTAAAACCATTTTGTTCGTCAATGTGTGTTTTATGCGGAAATATCTGTGCGAGCCATCTGTGGGTAGGTATAGGGCTTATCTCCGTCCCCTCGAATTATTCACAGGGACCAGTTGAGCTTTCATCAACGTAATCACGCTGTGACAAAATCGGAGATATCTTTACCTCATGATGGATTGTTTGGTGAAACGAACAACGAGGGTGGTCTGAAAAAACAGTGACGGATGTACAGTAGGGAACCTATGGGTTTACGGTATATAACTGATGAGGGAGACTATGTGATCACTATGATACGCACCCCTACTCTGAATTCCTATTCAATCACGCCGCCTTGAACAGGCCGGGAGAGCTTTGCATGGCTATAAAGGCTAGTGCAATGCACGCCCGTTTCACAATTCATTCTTTCATAAGCTCTTTTACAAGCCCCATTGTTTTACATTAATCTAATGAGATGTCTCCCTCATCCCCTTCAGAGAACCAGGGTTATAATACATACCATAACCCAAAGTTCTCTTAACTGTCCACTCGGTGCGATATCTCACTGTGGGACATTTGCGCAAAGGCCAGATTGTCAAAACCTGTACAGAAGGACCTCAGTGAGTATGTAAATATGTAAAAGGAAACCCCTTAAATGGCCATGGCAACAATGCAACAATGTCCTCATCAATGGTAGCTAGCTCTGAATGCATGTAAACGAGCTGGAAGCGAAACGTGTATGTGTTGGGAGAAACACTTGTATGTATGCGATGGGCACTGGCAACCGTTTTTATGCAAAGAAAAACACCGTCCACACTTTTCTAGTGGCAGGGCAAAGGTAGGTCCTGTTGACCCTTTTACCAGCTCTTTGCTACATTGTTCATGTACGGTAAAGAAGACTGTTTCTCTCTCTCTGCCTTTCTATCATTTCTCTCTCCCTCTCTCTCGCTCTGTCTGTAACAAATCTCCTTTTATCTGGCGAAGGAGACAGGGAGACAGATCTGAGAGGGTCACAGATGTAAACACAGGTGTGTGTGTGTGTGTGTGTGTGTGTGTGTGTGTGTGTGCGTGTGTGTGTGCGTGCGTGCATGTGTGTGTGTGTGTGTGTGTATGATTGTGTCTGTCTGTGTGTGTGTGATTGTGTGTGTGTGTGTGTGTGTGATTGTGTCTGTGTGTGTGTGTGTGTGCGTGCGTGCGTCCGTCTGTCTGTGTGTGTGTGTGTGTGTGTGTATGATTGTGTCTGTCTGTGTGTGTGCGTGATTGTGTGTGTGTGTGTGTCTGTGTATGATTGTGTCTGTCTGTGTGTGTGTGTGATTGTGTCTGTCTGTGTGTGTGTGTGTGTGTGTGCGTGCGTGCGTGCCTATGATTGTGTCTGTGTGTGTTTGTATCTGTCTGTGTGTGTGTGTGTGGGTGTGTGTGTGTGTGCGTGTGTGTGTGTGATTGTATCTCTGTGTGTGTGTGTGTGTGTGTGTGTGTGCGTGTGTGTGTGTGTGTGTGTGTGCGTGTGTGTGCTGGGGGACATGTGGTGGAACGACATACCTCCTGGCCCACTGCGGCGAGCAGAGTGGCTGCTGCTGATGAATGATCGCTGTGGAGGCTGGAAGGCTTCTCCTCTGGGGACTTCTCACATGTTTAAACCATTAACATGGATGTGGCACGGGAGCTCAGGTCCAGCTTAGGACTGGTTAGGTTAGGTTCGGATTTGATAAACATATCTCCGATATCATGTGATTTAGAGTCGGGATTGGGAATGTAGGTCGTGGAACTTTCAGTGTCCTAAGACGGACACACAAACACACATACACACACACACACACGCACACACACATACACACACCCCACGGCAACATCTGTAACTAAGGGCACTAAGAAACTTCAAATAATTCAAATAATAAACGTCCCTTCATAGCGAATCCGTATGCTGTTGCATTCTTATCATCCACATTTTAGTCAAGTTTTGGAGTTTGTGAATGAATCTAAATCTTTCAGACTTATTTCTGGCTTCTTGTCATCAAAACCTGATTACTTGGGTAGATTAAGTATAGCCCTGGATGGTTCTCTGTCTCTCTGTTTCTCTAAAAATGGTAACAGATCAAATGCACTTATAAGCACTGCAGCGTGAGTATGCCTCGACTCAGAAAGACAGAAAGAGTGAGAGTGTGGCAGAGGACCTGTTTCGGATTAATCACTGAGTTGGTTTCCTCGGCGTCTATGACTATGACTACCGACCTACATTTTCCCATTGCAAATGATACTGTCCATTCCCAAGTCAGGGCTCAACATCTCAAACAAACAAACTCGGGCGCTCGGTGGAAAGAGAAAATGTATGAATAAAAAAAATAAAAAAAAGTTTGGGGGTAGACCATTAGAGCACAGTTTAAGTTGTTTCACAGTGTTCTCAGTTTTTCCAAGAGGCTGTGTTTATTTTGGGGCCGAGATTGGTAGGGAGAGAGGGAGGAGGCAGTGGTGGGGGCTAGAGGTGGAGCGGGGTGGGTACTGTTCATTTTCTACCAAAATGAGAAGCAGCCAGCAACAGTAGGGTGGGGCCCCCCAAACAGTAGCGTGCGTGATGGAAACGGTGGCGGTGCAGTGTGTAGTATACAGAGCTAAGGGGTGGGGTGACCCAGCCAGGAGACTTAGAGGGGGGGAGGGGGGGATGGGGGGGACGGGGGGTGGTAAGAATAGCGTCTGGTAAAGCATTTAACGACGGTGCACAAGATGAGGACAGTGGATTCAGGAGGTGCGGGTTGAATTGGATAGCGGGGGGGGGAAGGCCAGGGGGCATTGGAGAAAGGGGGGGGGGGGTAGACGGGGGGATCCCTTACAGGGTCAGACGTATGTAGTGTGCCTTCAGCTGGTCTCTATTTAGGAAGCTAATATCGCGCCGCTCTGATCTCAAACACACTGACTTTAACAGGCCCTCTCTCACACACACCACACACTGGTCTGGGGCCTGTCTGAGGTATAGGAAGGGGGCCCCAACTATCCCACTTCCCTCAAATAAATCCCCTACTATCCCCATGCCCCTATTAAGCTTCCCCCCCCCCCCCCCCAGTCCCCCCTGTCGTCCACTGCACAGCACACAAAGGATCCCCAGTTGGAAACGGAATTATTTGGGAATCGGGTCTTAAATCTTCAACTCTCCTGTGTCGACATTCAAGAGAGGGAGAGATTTATGATGATGATCAGCCACTGGCTTGAAGTGTTTTCCACTCCACTGAAAAGCCAATGTCACGCTGATAATTAGCAGTGGCATGACTGATGTCCGCGCTCGTGCTCATAACTGGAGTCATAAGAGCGAGCATGAATACTGAATGATGCCTTTGAAATGTCAGTCACTCGCTGGGGGGGGCAAGGTAAAGGGACAGGGCTTACCAGGTGTATCAGTAGAGTTGATAGATTCAGAAAAACTCTGAAATTCATAAACAAAAGGTTCAGGCCAGAAAGTTGATTTGTCCTGTCCAATGTCCTCAGACGTCCTGTGACGCTATCGTCTGTCTGAGTCCTCAGGAGTCAGTTCAGGAGTCAGTTCATTGGTGTGTCTGAGTCCTCAGGAGTCAGTTCATTGGTGTGTGGAGTCAGTTCATTGGTGTGTGGTCCTTCCACCATGACTTCCATCACCTGATGCAGAGGGAAAAACTGAGCAAGTCGTCATGTTTGCATAAACAATCACTTGTTAGTTAACTTTGTGTGTGTGTGTGCGTGTGTGTGTGTGTCCGTGTGCATGTGTGCATGACTCTTTGACGACAGAGGGGTGGGGTGGGCTTAAGAAGGGAGCGGGGTTGGATGGGGGGTGGGGCGGTTAGTCCTCTGATGTCACAGGGGGGGATTATTTAAACAGAGTCCACCCGCGGGGAACTTGGAGGTTGATGGCTTCCGTAGCTCCTCTTGGGCTGACAGAGGCGTCCTTTGTACTGCCTGGTCATAAACCAGGCCGAGGCCCAGAGGCTGCACAATGCTCCTGTTGAGTTCTCTGTTTTTGTTACAATGCCGCTAGGTGAGTGAGATCATCCGTCCAGACTGAGCCTCGTATGACGACTGCTGTTAGTAGTTCTTCGGGGTGTGATGAACTGTCGAGCGAACTGTGAAGTTGTCATCTCGCTTATTAGAATGGAACATACCGGGCTCCTACAGTAAACAATGTTTACATTTTGTCCCGAGAGATACGTCAAGTAATTCCCGAATAAGGAGAGAATTCTGTGATTTTCCGCTTTGTATATTTGCACTGTAGTCCCAGTATTCTCTCATGCACTGAGCTATGGCAAATTTAACATGAAACTGAACCACAGCCAAGTGGCTAACAGATAATATTTTTTCTGGCAACCCGTAGGCTACATATAGGGGGATCTGAGTGTGGGAGGGGTCCTGGTGGAGTTTTGAGAACATACATTTGACATTGCTCTGTAAAAAAAAAACATCCCCCATGATAGGCAAGTTGCAGGAAACTGTGTGGTTAAAGACTGTACCAACCCCTCACTTCTCACCTTCCCTGATCCCCCCTAGCTTCCTGTCCAGGCGTAAGGTCTGGTGTAAGGTTTTTACGATTTGAATCCAATGATAAACTGTAACAGGCGAAACAGAGCAGCAGAGCCCCATGTGCACCACTGGAATGTGTTACACATCTGCCAGCGACAAATTCCTCTAGCAAAACAACATTTAACAGATATTTGTACTTGTCTGCAATACTGGTTTGTTTTTCTCTCTATTTTTGGTCAAAGACAATTTTTCCTAGCTTCTTTTGGCCTCCGAACCCAGACAACAGACACTCTTTCTTGAACACAGCCCCTTCACCTCCAAAGTCTTCGCCCTGTTTTCTCTCTTTTAGATTTTTACAGCTGAACTTAACCCGCAGTGTTACTGTTTGCAGTCGGAAGGGTCATCATTTTACGAACCCCCGCCTCCCTAACTCAAGATGTCAGTGTGTTGTTTGGCGAAGGGGAGCTGAAAAGTGTTCGTTATTACCAGAGAGGCAGGCCGTCCCGCTCACTGAGTAGAGATCTAAGTCTCTGTATTTATCTTTTGTTCCTCTTTGCCCATGGTGGCTTTGGCGAGGCTCAACGGGGCAGTTGGGAATTTGAAAGTGAGGCTAAAGCGTTGTTATGTTTGCTTTCACAATACCCCGGGTCCGGTCTGAGAAACAGCTCCACAATGACTGTAAAACCGTGTGTCCCTGGTGACTTTTGAATAGAGGCCTAGGGAGCCTTATAAAACATCACACAGCAGAGGGGGTTGTTGAGAGCTGTGCCTCAGCTTCTACCCTTGAGAACAGCACTTAAACAGCAGCTTCCTATACAACCCCCTGCATTCACAGACCGAAGCTAATAATGATCCAGAGCTGGAGTGGCACCGTTAGGTCTGTAACTTTGTTGTGCTACTGTGTTTGTGTTCCCTTTAAAGAGCTTTCTAGCTTGCTGGGCCGAGAATGTCAAAGAACACAGCGTAGGTGTCACAGTTAAGGACTGACTGAAAACACAGATGTCCACTGAATGCAAGAGGCACCTTTCATGTCTGGTTGAAAAGGTTTGTTGTGTTGGTGTCAGCATCGGTTATCCACCACCGACATTGCTGATGTCACTGGTCCCCTCTGAGCTGTCAAAACCAAACCAACATTGATTGGTTAAGTAGTTGCTAGTCCCTGGTAGGCAAACTGTGTTGAATTGGCCAGGCAGTACATAACTGACAAATTGCTATATTGCAGAAAATGTATATTGATCCACACAACCAGGCAGTTTACTCGCTGCAAGAGGGCGTTTAATTGGTCGAGTATACAATATCCCCCATTCTGAAGCACTATTGAACAGCTCACCATCACCATAACAGAAAAAAAGATATGTTTATTGTATAAACATTCATTTGAATGAACCCATTCATATAGATGGAGATATGATTGTTTGTCATGGTGATTAGCTGGTTGTCATACAATGAAATGTCATCACATCCATAAATAGCTGAAAAATATCACCGAAAAGTAGCACATCATCCTTCACGTGACATGATTATACCCAGACTGCACTGCACGGGCGTAGGCACAACCCAGCAAGGGAAACAAATGACCAACATGACCTCTATATATAGCCCGGCCAACCCTAGTTTCACCACTGCTACGCAAGTAAACGGTTTGTTTGGCAAATCAGTGGCTGCCAGTCTCTGTTGCCATGGCGGTAGAGGCACAAGAGGAAACATAGTTTCCATTACATTCGTATAGATATAGATATGCATAATAACGAGACATTCAGCTCATTCATGATGGGGATTGTGACTAGGAATCTGTTCATATTAAATTAGGAACGCACGTTGGTATAGATATGCATAAGGATGAGACATACAGTTCATTCATGATGAGGATTGTGACTAGGAATCTGTTCATATTAAATTAGGAACGCACAAACTAAATGATGATACACATGATTAACATATTTGTTTCTGTAAATGTATGTTGTTGTTTTTTTGTATTTTTAGGGTTAGGGTTAAATCAATCAGTGCAGTAATTGATTAAAGCATTGGTTTTTTACTAATCCACTCGTTTTAGGCGTCAATCAAACTTCAGGCCGGCTGGCCACATGTCGAAGTGTCCTTGGGCAAGACACTGTACCCCAAAATTGCTCCCAGTGAGCGGGCCAGCGACTTGCATGGCAGCTTGCCGCCATTGGTGTGTGAATGTGTGTGTGAATGGGTGAATGAGAGGCCGTTGTAAAGCGCTTTGGAGCAGCTTTGGAGCAGCAAAAAAGGCGCTATATAAGTGCAGTCCATTTAGCCCATTTAATCAGGTTAGGGTTAAGGTTACGGCTGACGCTGCTTGGCTTGAGCCAAAATGGGCATCAGCGTTGCATCAGCGTTTGGTAACGCTTCTGCACTTAAAGCATGCCGTTGTAATGCACTCATACAGCACATTATAAGACTTAAGTGCAAGCATGTTTGACTGCATTCTAATGGTGGTTTAGACCCCAGGCTGCAGATGAGGGGGGGGGGGGCAGGGACATCAGCTTAGACTAGGCCTGTTCTTCTTGCACAGCGCCTGTAGAAGCACAGAAAACCACTTTGAATTGCCAAGGAATCTGAATCATCTCCCGGCCAAGTCACAAGGACACAGAGCATTCCAAATGTCTCCAAGCTTCCGCACTTGCACTGCGGTCAATCCCTTTCCCTCTCTCTCCTTCCTCATGAGTTTTCCGGACATGTGTCGAGGAGATAGAAGCATAAAGAGGAGGGATAGAGGAGGGGGAGGAAAGACAGGATGAGACAAGGGGGAAATTCATTCACTGCTTTTGAGAGAAAGAGAGAGAGATGCATTCTCAGTTTCCTCCGAGGCACTATAAATACTGACCTCAGTCAGTCATCGAATTATAGCCATCTGCATTGGCCGGGTGCTCACAGGGATGCTGACCCGTGGACAATACAGCAGTGTTAGGCAGGGTGTGGTTGAATCAGAGCTGTCTTCAGATCTAGAACACTCCTAGTTGTGATAAACACACACACATACTCAGACAGGCACGTGAGACCAAACCTCACAGCGACTATACAACTCTGGCCTGCTGTCCACTCCAGAGAAGCAAGCGTCATAATTCAAAGTTAATGGGATCTGCAAGGTCTACACTTTCACTTTTTTCTTACTACTTTTTTAAGTAGCACCATGTTTTACAAATCCTATCCGGTAACACTTTCTACGAGGCACACACAGTATGTCGGCAATAAGGCACACAAGGCTGTGCTTTGTCGTGAATAATAAAGTAAAACGCGGTAAAACGTAAACAGGTAAAACGTGTCATTTAGCTGTTGTTCTTTAGCTTTAACGTGGAATGAAGCGCGGCTTCCGACGCCTCTCGGCCAATCGCGATGCTTGTCCTGATCAAACCGTTTGTATAAAACACATTATAGGTATGACGCCTTATGATGTCTTCATGATATGTAATAATATAATAATAATAATAATATTTTAGCCACAGCACAGCATCACTGTCTAGGTCTGAGAGGTGGATGACCTCCTGTGAACAGGCTAGTTGTGAGGGCAGTCAGTCAATAAAGCAGAAAAGTGCACCAGGATGTGTTTTACATGCAGGGCCCCCCACCCCCCCAAGCCCCAACTGCCAACTCCTTTTTTCCCCCCATACTGTATATTATATTCACAACCTTCAGAGGAGTTAATTGAATCCAGGTACACTCCGCTGCAAGTAGGGCCATTGTATCTTTTTATAATGTGCTCCTTTCTTTACAGCCTGTCTCGGCAAGCTAGGCATGAACCAGAAAATCCCCAGGCAGAATTGCTTGGCATCGCTTACTCCTTCAGTATTTTATTCTTTTTCTCTGTGAGCAATCCAAGGAAAGCTCAGACTGAGGAACCATAAGGCTTATTGTTATTGTATTTATTAATTAATTCTGAGGCCAAATGCTAAATGGTTAGGCTACTTGGCGTCGCTATTAGTTTGGCGTCAAAGAATTGCAGACAACAAATGTGCATTTCCATGCAGTGACATAATGATAATTGAGGCCATACAACTCATGAATTATAACGTTGGTCAACCTTTTTTTTTTTTTGCTCTTGCTACACATCATCATCATCATCATCATCATCATCCTCTGTCCTACCTGTAACCTACTATCTGCCTAAAACGATTAGTTTTGCTGACAAAACATCAACAACAAATCATTACATATTGTTCATTTAGCTATAGTGTGGATGTAGAGTTGGTGTTTTTATAATGAGCACCCAACTAGTGCAAAGTGCATTTAGTCTATGAGGGCTGTGTAGGCAACATAATAATATCAGACTTGTGCGGGAACGTTTTCACGAGCTGCTTGTTGATACAGACTACAAAAAATGTTGCAATATTCTCTATGGCGCCTCATTGTTAGGAGGTTTCAATATTCTCCACGACACCTCGTTAATACTGTACTAAGCGGTGAGGTAAACTAGTGTTGTAGTTTTATATCATTTTATACTGAGAAATTGAAGTCTCTCTACAGTTTGGCGAATCTAGCACTCAAGGAAGGCCAATTTCCTTCCTGTAAGGAATGGGCCAAGATCTGTGGCGCAGTGAATAATTCTGACTATGGACAGGGCCCATAACTTGTGCAATCACAGATTTGTATAGTATGATTATTATTACCAAGAATAGTGACCTCGTGACCAAGGACAGCTCTATAAATATGAGTTCCGCCGAATATTGGGGGCTTTTTGCTTTTTGTCTGCTCTTTTCTCTCTGCGCTCATGTGACTTTACTTAATAAAAGGCCTCTTTGGAGACAATTGATTTAAGCTCTTTGTGCTTTATAAGTTTTACTCAATCTATTAAGAATCAATTAAATCCACGACACCTCGTTAATACTGTAGTAAGCTGTGGTGTAAACTAGCTTGACTTAAGCGGGTATTGAACTCACAACCTTCCACTTACAAACTGGCCACGCTAACTACAACAGGTGGAGCTGATGACAGGACTGACAGGGTTATCACAATACGGTTCAATATTCGTGGATATTGGGTAGTTGGGCAGTAGGGCACTTCAGTTGAGGAATGGGAAAATGTTTCTGAAGGATGAATCAGTTGGAGACAATATGACGACAAATACATTTGACAAGGTGACATCCTAAAATTGGCTCGAGTTTACTACATGAAATTGCGCGTGGCACCTATTTTAATCTCCACGTGGAGTCCGGCCCAATATAACCCCTGGTAATAAACACAAGGCAGTCGTGGTGGCTTAAGATGGCATAGCTGATAATGATTACTATAACTTACATGTCATACTTAGGATAATTGTCCCTGTGTATCTTTGAACCTTGGGAGATACCTCCATTGTGCATCATGGCTTCTGGAGTGTGAACATAAACGTGCCTTTGGTTTTTGTCTTGAGACAGTTTGTCACGGCTGTCTTCGTTCATGAAAGAGGAACCTTGGCTCCCATGATGTGCACTGGGTGATCGCATTGGTGTTTTCCGACATCAAACCGACCATCTCCTTTTAGCTTAGTTACATTATGTTTGCGACTCTCTGATGCAGTTTTGTTTAGTAATGTTTGTTGCTGATGCGGTTTGGAATGGGACCGGTGCCAGGATGAGAAAGCACAGGACAAACATACCCTTTTGTGGTCGCAGTTGGCAGTACAGTGTTAATATTGATATAAAGCAGATGCAGACTACTCCTCAACCACACACACACACACAGACACACACACATACATACACACACACACACACACACACACACACACACACTCATACACACACACACATATACACACACACACACACTCTCTCTCACACACACACACACAGACACACACACATTAAGTCTACTAAATACATATTTTGACCTTTTATAGTAACAATAATGAATCTGAACAAATGCAAATGTATTTTGTGCAGTGCAAAGTACTGTGATCATATCTGTCTAATTTTGGTGGTGTTGCACCATTGAGGCTGGCTTCTCTGTCGCTGATTTCTTGGTGCTCTGCAATGAAATTTATTTTCCAATCTCGTTCTCGAGTGCCAACTCTGTCGTCCGTTCCTCACAGCTGTCTTCAAGCCAGTCGCTCCAGTTTGACCTCTGACCGAGGAGGAGGCCTGTGGGTGGGTCGCCGAAATCCCCTTTCGATCTCTTGGCTCGGGCCTCGGAAAAGAAAGCCTGCAGTGAAAACGGGGGCCTTGGAGGTCCTCCAGTTTAATTTAGGAGCACAAGCATTGGAGGGGAAATAATTGACTTCCTGTTCATTGACATCCTCCCTGTTGAGTGGTTTTACATTTTGGAGCTGGGGGATTCAGAGAGCGTGGTCCGACTCCGACAGGCAGGTGGCTGGATTTGCATGTCGTTGGAATGGAAAGCCTGAGCCTGGGAAATCCTTACAGCCAAAGAGGAGAGTCGCTAGTCGCTTCCAAAAAAACCTTTCTCAGGGTAATGACTGATGTCTCAGTAAGAGAATCCCTTTGAGGCGACGTGAGCACCTCTTCAGAGCACAAGCAGCTGCGCCACGCCTGATAATGTACAGTTTTAAATCCACAGAGAGCTTGTGTCGTCTTTACTGTGTATGTTCATCTGTACTGTACTAGACAATAGACCTGCGGAAAGCGTTTTCTAATTAATACTCTGTACTGTAATTCAACAATGCAGATGCTGTGGTATAGAAGGATGGATTTGAATCACGGCACAGCATAGCTTCAATGTGACTTGCAGCTATAGGCCAATGCAAAGAATTAAAGTGAGTGTACATTTCACCATGCCAGGTGGTACCAGGGATCGATAGATGTATTGATCTTTCAGTAAACACATACAACAGTGATGACTCATGCACAGCATGCCCTTTGCATAACAGTAAGCTATCATTTTAGCACACTATATATTTAGATATGCAAATAGTTTATTAGGTTTTCATATAGTGTGATGTCATATAGATACTTACTATTATGCCAAAAAAATACATTCTACAACAGCATGTTTGGATACTGGATTCTGATTGGCTAGCAACAGTGGTAAATATCCCAACAACCTTCAGTTCAGACCGCATTTCCAGTATCAATGCGCCTCCCAATAATCAATCTGATTAAGAACACCTGTGCTGACCTACAATGCAATCGTTGATCTTGTTTATGGGACTATATTCTGTGGCGGAATGATATATGTATTCTGTGTATATATACTCGGCTTGGCCTCGTGCCACAACCCTGTACCAGTGGTAAATGAGTCCACAACCCCCTTCCTCTCATGGTGAATTGCTTCCGTAAACCATATACTTTCGTTAACTATTCAAGGGGAAAAAATCATAATGTTTCAGTTTTTTAACGCTCCACACCTTGTTTGTCTCCACAGCGTCCTACTTTGGGGACAGTTTCTGCAGGATACAGTCCATCCAAGATGTCTCCTCCTTCCACCTGTCGCTGCAGTTTAAGACCGGTCGACGGAGCGGGCTGCTCCTGCTGGCAGCAGGGATGCAGGACTACCTGTTCCTCGAACTCCAAAATGGGAAATTACAGGTCAGTAGAAGACACGTCTGTCTAAATGGGTTAATATCATAATGTACTGTAACAAACCTGTATAAGGTCCGTTAGCAGCTCCACCAAGGGAGTTAACTCTCTTGGGGTTGTGTTTAGCGCGGCCGGCGGTTATGCGAGAGATCGGGGTTCGACTCCTGCATGGGGCGAGTTACACTCCCGGTCCCGTTCGCTACAGTACTATCAAACAGGGTCTCAACCTCCTAGCCTAGAAGGTTCACGAATTCATCTCACACAAGCAATAATCCACGATAACTTACAGGGCTTCGTTATTTTGTTAATTTTAAGTGTTCATTGAAATTCCTCTTTCTTTCATGTCCATCAAATTCCACTGTTATCTACAACTTCCCAAAAGTCCCAAAATTAAATGAATGCTCTTGGTATTACAAGCAAAATGATGAACATATATTTGCATTTATGCATCATATCTGGCTATGCAGTTCTTCAATGGTCACCATCAAAAATAACAAATGCTCTGAGAAGAAAATCGAAATAGTCCATGTCTCATGACAGTTACCATTAGACGGTACTCCGAAAACATAATAAATTGTTTCCCTTTGTTATCTTCACTAGCTGTCACTATAAAATGAGATTTTTTATTCCATAATGAATTGCTTGACAAAGTCTGTGAAGAACTAAATTAGCATCAGATGTGCTGTCATAAACATTAGTGTACAAACAGAAAAGGAGCTGTCCAATCCATTTGTGATATAATTGAACTGAATGATGATGGAAGCAATACAAAGCTAATATGACCATGTCAGTACTCTCCAATTGCCTCCTTTCCTCCTAAAACACTTTGTTTTATGGAAACTGATCTGAAAAGACTAGGGAAAGCAATATGACCAGCACTCGAGTTGAGGGGGGATGGCATCCCCCCTGAAATAAAAACTGTTAAAATCATCCCCCTTCTAAAACTGCCCTTTCCATCCCTTATGTAATTTTATCTATGAAAGTGGTATTACTGCTATTTCAACATTTAGTTTTGCAGATATTGAGTAAAATACTGTGGGCGAGGGGGCACGCACACATGCAATGACATTTTCACCAAGTCACTGACACTGAAGACACTGACGCTGTGGGGATGCTAAAATTGTCCCCATATGATAAAATCCACCATCCCCCCTGATTTTCTTTTACAACTTGAGTACTGAATATAACTTAGTTGTAGGATTTCTTCCGGAGCCCTCCTCCCACAAAATCACATGGGAGTAATGCAGAGCTTTTTATAAGAGGTGAAAGAGGTGAAAGAAGTGATTGTATGTTGTCAGTAGTGCAAAAGAAAGAAACGGTTGATTCTGGATTTTTGGTGCAAGGTCAGCCATGTTTGAACTTGAAAGCCAGTGAGAAGGAAAGAAAGACTGTGTAAGGTAGGGAGATGAAATGGATAGGGAAAGGTATTCTGCTGATGAGAAGATGGATAGTGGTTACTAAGCGTTACGGCAGAGGTTGTACTTTGTTTCCCTTTTTTGAATTTCTTTTTATTGTATTTTATCTTTATATGTTTTATTATATTCACTTTATGTTCTTATTCCTGTTGTAAAGCACTTTGAGCTGCATTTCTTGTATGAAAGGTGCTATATAAGTAAAGCTTTACTTACTTACTTACTTTATTGTTTTCTAGGTGCGAGTGGAAATGGGGGACGGTGAGAGGGTGCTGTCGTCATCTCCAGGGCTGCAGCTGAATAACCTTCTGGACCACAAAGTGTCGATCACACTAAAGGATGCCAAACTGACCATGATGATCGATGACCTCTTCTCCACATTCATCCCAGTGCCCGGCACACAGGAGGACCTCAACATTGACCTTGGGGTTTACCTGGGAGGCACGGGAGACCTGGATGCACCGTACATCAGCAATGCTATACCACCATTCCGAGGTTGCATGACCAACATCAAGTTTGAGTCCCATCAGTTTGATATTCTTGACAATGAGCCAACAGACTGCCATGACACCAAGGAATCCTGCAGCGGCGAGTTCGAGGCCGGCGACGGGGAGACGACCAGTTTCATCAGCCCCGACTCTTTTGTGTCCCTCCCCACTTGGAGCAAGGCTGCCGACAGCACCCAAACCTTAGAGTTTCTCATGAAGACCACCATCGAAGACGCACTGCTTACTTTTCATCCTGGTCGCGAATCTGATTTCCTAGCGATCGGTGTTGTGGGTGGCTATCTCAAAGGGGTGGTGGACCTTGGCAGTGGGATGATGGTACTGGACAATCCCAAAGTGCAGCTGGATGACGATCAGTGGCACAGGATCAGAGTCCAGGTAGACGAGAGTGTGTTTGAGATAAACGTGGACAGTGAGGCTGCCTCGCTCCCTCTAAGTGGCTCTGACAAACTAGATTTGGTGGGAAATCTCTATCTGGGTGGGATTCAGGGCAAGATGAAGGATGTTTTCCGGGATGGTTTTCTGACTCGTATGGAGGATGAGATAACATCTGAGTCCTTCATTGGGTGCATGGGAGAAATCAAGGTGAATCAAAAGGACAGAAGCCTGCAGGACGCTTTGATCACAAAAGACGTTCATGTTAAATGTGAGGGAGAAGACTATGACTATTCAAGTTATTACTATGAGGCCACCACAACCACCGCCCCTGTTCGGTTCCGATATGAGGACGTTGACCCTAATGAAAGACACTGCCACTCAACCGACGACATGCCAGAGGCATTCCGGAACATAACAAAACTCCTTGATGTCACCCCATTGCTTGTGCCCGAGGGTGGAGAAGCTGTCCTCGATGTCAACAACCTTAGCCCCACGTTCGACCTAAACACAGTAGGACTCCGCCATTCTCAGGTTATCTTCTCTCTTCAAAGCGATCCTTGGTATGGATTGTTGGATATGAACATCAACACCAGACGTACAAAAAAGTTCACTCTCCTGGATGTGATCAATAAGAAGATCAAGTACCTCCATGACGGTAATGAAAAGTATGGGGACCAGATCCAGTTAGAAGTGGTTGTCCACAGTAACAGCTTCTTGCCGGACTGTATGAAAAATCCACGCCAGTTCGTCCTTCCAGTTGAGATCATTCCTGTCAATGATATACCACAGCTAAGTGGAGGAGACCTTTTGATCACAGAAAATGGTCGCACTCGCTTAAGTCCCAACCTTATCAAAATTGTAGATTCAGACACTCGTTGTGATGAACTGATTGTCACTGTGACCTCAGAACCTAGCACAGAGGTTGGTTATTTAGAAAATTCCCTACAACCAGGAAGGAGCATCACAGAGTTCACCTGCAGACAGTTGAAAGATGGCAATATATATTTTGTCCACAGAGGTGGGAGTGGAGCAGGAATAACTCTACAGGTATCTGATGGACAATTGATAAGTCAATCAACCACTTTCAAACTGTCAGTTACACAGCCCCACATGAGCCTTGTGACCAATACTGGTCTTCTTTTACCTCAGGGGAGTAACGCTTCCATTGGGCTAAAGAATCTAGCTGTCCTTGCGATGCCTCGGAATGGAGACATAGTGTTCAATATCACACAAGCTCTGAGATTTGGAGAATTGCAAATTCTTAGCAGCAATAATTTGTTCAAACAAGTGACGTCTTTTCGCCAGTCCGATCTGGACCAAGACCTTCTGAGATACATTAGCACAGATTCAAGTGACCATGAGGATATTTTGGTTGATCACATTCAATTTGATGTCCACCTCGGACAATTTTCCTTGTGGAACAACACTTTCTTGGTCAAGATCACACCGTCTCAGGTTAGAATGGCCAAAATGGTTCCACTAAAGATGGAGGGAGGAGATCCAAAGGTAATAAAACACACTGAGCTTGAGGTCGAGGTGAGGGGAAGAACTGTTGACTTAGAATCTCTGAGATACATCCTCCTGAAGGCTACAACGCTGGGTACACTCCAGTTGCTTGGCAAAGAGATGGTTGAGGGAGACAGCTTCACCCAGCAGGACCTGCAGGACGGCCATGTTAGCTACAGAGTCTGGGCACGTAGAGCCGTGGATAGCGAGGACCAGTTCCAATTCAGAATCTTTGCAGAGAATCAGTACTCCCCTGTGTACAGCTACCCAATTAGCATCCTGGCTGATCCAGACGTACCTGTCTTAACCGTACCAGACGTACCCGTCTTAACCAATGAGAGACTGGTTGTTTTGGAGGGCGGGGAGAACATTCTGAACAAAGAATATCTCTGGGTTCAGACGCCCAGCTCAACAAATTTTGTGTACAGGATGACACAAGGGCCCAAGCATGGTCATCTCATCAGGGAGTCCCCACCTGGCCAGCCCAGATTTGAGGGCGCAATCAGTGTGTTCAGCAATGAGGACCTCCATCTTGACAGGCTTATCTATAAACATGACGGCTCAGAGACCGGCAGCGATGAGTTCTCTTTCCTGGCATTCGAGCAGACGCCAGGTAGCTCTAGCATCCAAACTGACGGTCAAGAATCCATGAGCGGCGTGTTTAGAATATCAATCCAGTCCAAGAACGACCACGTACCTCAGCGTGTCGTGGATAAGACCTTCAACGTGGTCCGGAACGGACAGCGGTTGCTGACTACAGAAGACATTCTTTTCAAAGACGACGACTCAGGCTTCAACGATACCCAGCTGGTCTACGTTCGCGTGGGCATCCTCTCAGGGAACATCGTATCAACCTCCGACCCCTCCCAGCCTCTCTTTCGTTTCACTCAAGCAGACGTGAGGGACGGAAACGTTCTCTTTGTGCATCACGGAGCGGACCGCGAACGCTTCCAGCTTCAGGTGTCAGACGGTCTGCACAAGACTACTGCCCTGCTGCAGATCCAGGCAGGTGAGCCTTACCTCGGCCTGGTCAACAACAACATGGTCGTCATGGACCACGGCAAGACCAAGACCCTCAACACCAGCCTGCTGAGTGCAGAGTCCAACATGGACATCCGAGACGCCAGTGAGATTCAGTACGAGGTAACGTCGCCTCCGAGTGACGGGAGGATCATCGTGAGCGGGATCGAGGCTTCCCGGTTCACCCAAGAGGATCTGAAAAAGGGTGTGGTGTCGTACGAGCATAACGACGAGAGCCTGAGGTCCAAGGATTCTTTTGGCTTCATTGTGCGAGCTAAAGAACATTCAGAGGAGGACATCTTTAGGATCAAAATATTCAAGCAAGGTTACCTATCCGAGCCTGAAGTCGTTAACAACAAGGTCATCATCTCTTACGAAGGAGAGCACACCGTGTTGGACCAGGACCATCTGAAGGTATGTTTACATTATATTCCCTCCTACATGAATTAAATCAAGGGTTTTTGTCCTGTTTTCATCACAATACTACTAACTGACTTAATAGACTGAAATTATGCTTATGAAGTTGTTGCTCTATTACCTAAGCATACACTCCCAACACTTGTTTATTTATACATGTATGTTTGTTTATTTAGTCAAGCCATCATAACCCTCAACAATTCATTGACAGTCCCAGTAAACCAAGAGTCCGAAAGACGTCCTCAGGGAAGCCGGAATGTGAGTTCAGATGACGTCTTTCTAGGACGTCCAGATGACGTCTTTAGGACGTCTTATGGACTACAGAAGACGATTCAGTAGTCCATAAGACGTCCTAAAGACGTCCAGAAGGCGTCATCTGAACCCACATTCCGGCTTCCCTGAGGACGTCTTTTGGACTCTTTGTTTACTGGGGTGTTTACAGTATGTGTACATTTTGTTTGAATTTTCAAGGTTTGTTTTTTGTCTGGGTAGCAGACCTTTGTCTTCACATGACATATTCAAACACACAAATGTAATATAGAACAGAAGATGTGTTTTGTAACCCTCGCTATGATGTTAATTAGACCCACATGAAGTCAGAAATAAGTATCACTGTTCAAAGTGCCTTCTTTTAATCTAGTTCCTAATGTAGTAAATTATAGTCTATTAAGTGTGGAAAACACTCACTAAGTGTACCCTAAGGATGTTGCTGGAACTGTGTATAGCTTCTAAGATGAATGTGTATAGCTTCTAAGATGTGTGTACTTGATCTTAAGAGTAGACTAATTAAGTTTTATTTTGGACAATACATTATTATGTGTCCCTGTTCTCATATTGAATTGAGAAACAGGAAGAAACATCTTCAAAAAGGTGTTTGATAGTTCAAGTTAAATTCCTCTAAGCTGTGTTCATGTCTTTCCTCAGTATGCGCAGACAGTACACTGAATATGTTGTTGATAAATGCAACGCAACAAAACCCTGTTGTGATGCCCTTGGTGTAGTAATATTGACAAGGCTGATGTGGAGCTCCTTTTAAGTGCATTCTCACTTTAACATGGAGAGCAGGCTTTGCAGATAAAATGTCAAATTGGTGCAAAACTGTTCAGCAGCAGCTACCGGCTCCAAAACCACTAAAGACCTGATCCAAAATGCTATATTTGATATGGCCATAAATCAGCTGGGCAGCATAAATATGCTAAGCATAAATGCTTCACATTTAGTTGAGTTTATGTTGCAGATTTTTTTACAGTGCAGTACATCTTTTCCTACTGTACTGTACCTCCTACTGTGTAAAGTGATAATACAGAAAAATAAACAAAATCATAAATCATTAAAATCATCATTTTGATTCAGCACTGCAGTCCAATCATACATTAAAACTGTGTGCATATACCGATTATTTTATATTATACAACTTCTCACCTCTTGGCTTCAAAACATTACTCACTCTCAGTTTTTTTTCACATAACCAGCAACTACTCGATATCTCTAACATAGCAAGTGTTAGAGATATCAACATTTATTTACATGTATTCACTTTTTAATTAACAAACTTACTGTTTGCCAACAACAATTACTTGGTGAAGTGAATAACGATGCTGCTTCCATTTAACACACTCACCTCTCAGGTGGAGCAAGCAGACATCCTGTCCTCAGAAATGGTGTTCACCATCAAAGAGCCTCCTCGCCTGGGCCACGTGGTCATGCTGACCAACGACTCTGACAGCACAGCCGCGCCGGTCCTGGACTACATCCACTCCTTCACACAGCAGGACATCAACATGGGCCGGATACTCTACGTGTCAGCTCTCGGCCAGGTTTGTGAACTAACCTTTTGGCTTATTGTAGGGCTCCATAAGTCCCTGACCCAGTAAACAAAGAGTTCAAAAGACGTCCTCAGGGAAGCCGGAAAGTGGGTTCAGATGACGTCTTTCTAGGACGTCCAGATGACGTCTTTAGGACGCCTTATGGACTACAGAAGACGATTCTGAACCCACATTCCGGTTTCCCTGAGGACGTCTTTTGGACTCTTTGTTTACTGGGGAGTTCCACTGTCCTGCTGGTTGGTTTTTCCATAGTACTTAGTATACAAGACTGATTTCTCATCCCAAGACAAAAATCAGCAGGACTGTCTGCAGCCCTCAAGGACTGGAGCTGTGCACCCCTGGTGTATCATATGTTCAAAGCAACGTTACATTTAAAATGAAAGGTTAAGATCAAAGTCCCAGATTGAGCTATATGCCTCGAACTCATATTCATGGAAAAGAGGAGCATTAAATTAAATGAGGAATGTGTACAGTGCACATCCTTCCTATGCAGAGTCAAGACATATGGATCTACACAAAAGATGGTGACTGTGTGAGGCTTGGACTCGTAACATTAAACTCCCTTTGAAATCCATTCAAAGATTTTAGAAAAACTGTTTTTAAATACAAATTACTAGTAACTTTTGAGAAAATAGATAGAGACAAATGTTAAGTTACTATTGCTTAGCCTTGCAGAGGGGCATTTACTCTGGTACAGTCCAATCAGTCTTAGGGCCATTGATATTGTACTGAATACCAGTGTGATGCCTGTCTCTCTCTCCCTCTCTGCCTGTCTGTCTGTCTGTCCTTGGCTGTCACTCTCCTGCATGAAGTCAACACATGCAACACACCCTCTAGATTTAAGCTGTTCATTTCATCAGAGATCATGTATGATAATTCAGATTTCAGATTCAGATATGACAGATCACCAGTCTATATACTCTCTGGGCTTGGAGAGGCACTTTTCACTTTCTTACCTGCTTTTTTGTGGCCTCTCTCTCTCTCCCTCTCTGCCTGTCTGTCTGTTCATCGCTGTCACCCTCCTGACATAATGATGATGGCAACAAACAATGTCACATGCAACACACCTTCATGACCCATAATTACTGTGAGTTAAAGTTAAGTTACGTTAAAAACATCTAAGATGAAAGCACTCACATTTGCCAGCTAGTTTGCCTGGGGTGGGGTGAGGGCAACTGTTAAGTTTGTAGCACATCCTTTGCTGCTGCTGCTGCTGTAACAGCTAACTTGCTGTGGTGTAGAATAAGACAGTAATTGTACAAGTAACTATGTAGCTAAGTGTTCTTGGCTTCAAAACATTACTCACTATCAGTTTTTTTCACATAGCCAGAACTACTCAACATCAATAACTCAATATCTCTAACATAGCAAGTGTTCGAGATATGGATGAATGAATGATCTTTATTGTCATTGTAACAGGTACGACGAAATTGAAATGGGTTAGCGTTATCAACATTTCTTTACATGTATTCACTTTTTAATTAAACTTACTGTTTGTTGTTGCCAACAACAATTACACTGTGAACTGAGTAACGATGCTGCTTCCATTGAACACAGTGGCACAGCTTATAACTGAGAACCCAGAACAAGGCAGTGGGGGTGGGGGGAGTGTTCGCCAGGCTGACAACAGAAAAAAGGAGGCCTTTTTAAAAAAAGACAATACCTTTTTTCAAACTAAGGTGGACCTTCTTTTTGGGGGGGGGAGGGAGACTATTTTGCCTGCTTCTAACATATCATATCGCCCCTGTCCTGGCTTCTACACCCTTGTGTTCTGTCATTTTGTTTGTCTTTACTTATCAGTTCCATTGACCCAGTGAACAAAGAGTCCAAAAGACGTCCTCAGGGAAGCCGGAATGTGGGTTCAGATGACGTCTTTAGGATGTCTTTTAAAACGTCCTAAAGACGCCATCTGGACGTACTAGAAAGACGTCACCTGGACGTCCTAGAAAGACGTCATCTGAACCCACATTCCGGCTTCCCTGAGGACGTCTTTTGGACTCTTTGTTTTACTGGGGAGAATGATATCCAAAATCACTATCTATTAAACTATTAAATCACTAATCGTCTTGGTTACTGTTATCCAGGGCAGTGACTCGTTCACGGCCGACGTCAGTAACGGATTCACCACCGTGGACGCCCTGCGGGTGGCGCTGAACATCGTGCCTCACCTCATCCCGGTCCAGGCTCTCAACTTCACGGTGAGAGAGGGCGGCGGTATGGCCCTCTCCGCGTACTTCCTGAACATCTCCCACCCCTTCTACAGCGCCGCCAACATCGACTTCGTGGTGGAGGAGGCGCCGCAACACGGAAACCTCCGCTACCTGGACGGAGACGAGCAGGAGCTCAACTTCTTCACCTGGGAAGAGGTGGGTGCTTGGATGGATGGATGGATGGATGGATGGATGGATGGATGGATGGATGAATTAATGAATGAATGGATGGATGAATTAATGAATGAATGGATGGATGAATGAATACATGAATGAATGAATGAATCGTTTAATGACCACCACGACCAAGTTCGGTGGAATTTGTTGTCGGTACAGATGGGAAAACTCAATACAGCAGTGTCAAATACATTAAACATACACACATTAGACATGCCTATCACAATGGACAATGTACACATATAACCACAAGACAAAAACATAGTAAATATTTACAACTTGTAAAAAGTGCAGTACATTCTGGCAGGGTCTGGCAGGTGTTGAGTCCTTATAGCAGAGGGGAAAAAACGTTTTTGAAACAATTTTATAGGTTACCTTAGGAAGAGGTGGGTCCTCTATAGGTTACCTTAGGTAGAGGTGGGTCCTATAGGTTACCTTTGGTAGAGGTGGGTCCTCTATAGAGGTGGGTCCTCTATAGGTTACCTTTAGGTAGAGGTGGGTCCTCTATAGGTTACCTTAGGTAGAGGTGGGTCCTATAGGTTACCTTTGGTAGAGGTGGGTCCTCTATAGGTTACCTTTAGGTAGAGGTGGGTCCTCTATAGGTTACCTTTAGGTAGAGGTGGGTCCTCTATAGGTTACCTTTAGGTAGAGGTGGGTCCTCTATAGGTTACCTTAGGTAAAGGTGGGTCCTCTATAGGTTACCTTTAGGTAGAGGTGGGTCCTCTATAGGTTACCTTTAGGTAGAGGTGGGTCCTCTATAGGTTACCTTAGGTAGAGGTGGGTCCTCTATAGGTTACCTTTAGGTAGAGGTGGGTCCTCTATATGTTACCTTTAGGTAGAGGTGGGTCCTCTATAGGTTACCTTTAGGTAGAGGTGGGTCCTCTATAGGTTACCTTTAGGTAGAGGTGGGTCCTCTATATGTTACCTTTAGGTAGAGGTGGGTCCTCTATAGGTTACCTTTAGGTAGAGGTGGGTCCTCTATAGGTTACCTTTAGGTAGAGGTGGGTCCTCTATAGGTTACCTTTAGGTAGAGGTGGGTCCTCTATATGTTACCTTTAGGTAGAGGTGGGTCCTCTATAGGTTACCTTTAGGTAGAGGTGGGTCCTCTATAGGTTACCTTTAGGTAGAGGTGGGTCCTCTATAGGTTACCTTTAGGTAGAGGTGGGTCCTCTATAGGTTACCTTTAGGTAGAGGTGGGTCCTCTATAGGTTACCTTTAGGTAGAGGTGGGTCCTCTATAGGTTACCTTTAGGTAGAGGGTTTGTTTGAAGTGTTCTTTCCACACAAAACAGATTAGTTATTAAAATTCAAATAGTAATGACTCAGGAATGAACACATTTTTAATTACATTTAAAAACATTTTGATAATTTCATTAAGTGAATTTGGGAATTGATTAGTCTCTATTGTTTCTATTAAAAATACCAAATTACTGAGTTGAAACTAACGAAACAAACTATTGACTCTCCAATATGATCTCTTGTGGCCCATTAGTATCTTCCTGAAACCAATAAAGAACCTTACCTTTAGTAAACAACCTCATAGTCAAAAAACTAGACAGAAATAAAATAAAAATTTGAATTGAAAACAAAGCATGACTCACCCATGTTGGCTATTCTGGGACCAACACTTACTCACTGGACCAACTATATCATTTAGATGCACCATAGCTTTTTACTATGCTTAAATTACAAGACACTCACTGAATAATATCCACCTTTCCAGACTTTGATCTTGCTAGTTGTTTGTCATGACAACCGAGGCTTACACTCAGTAGACTAACTTTTCAAAGTAGCTATTTCACTATTCTGTGCACCGTATGTATATCTGCTGTTTTTGATTCATCATGCGGCATTAGTCAGAGAGAATCGGGGTACAGCAGTTGTCTGTTTTCCAACCATGTGGTCCAGAGGCCCCGCTCACGGAAAAGAAATTAAAAATACATGAGTGGTTGCCGCTGGAAAAGCCTCATGCATTCTGGATGGACCACGGAGCCTTGCGGAGCTTGTTAGTCACTCGATTTACGTTAGCTACGTGTAGCTCCCCTCTCCCTCTCTCTCCTCTCCCTCTCTCTCTCTCTGTGTGTCTCTCTCTCCTCTCCCTCTCTCCACACCCCTCCTGGCTGGAGGATTTGGGTTGTGGAAAAACTGACAGTGCCGTTCGGCAGCCCTGAGCCAAAACAAACTGGCCTGTTATATTCCTATAATAATGGATGTGCACATAACCTTCCCGCGCTTCGCCAGACAACTTTTTTCCCTCAAAGACCCCAGTGTGTGCAGCTCCAACTCAACTGAGGGCTTGTGCATAGCCATGATTCAGCTAAATCCGATTATGGCCATAGGGGAAAAAATAAAATAAAAATGTTAAGACTTCTACCATCTACCATTGTGTACATACCGTGTTATACCACAAGGTTATAGGACGGTTTCTCTCTTGTTCAGTGAGTTACATATTCTATGTGCTTACTCTGTACTTTCTCTGTTTCTTTTGTGTGTGTTTTTTTTTCTTTTGTTATGCAATGCTTGTTTGGGGGACGAAAAACTGCAATTCTCTAAATGAGAACCATATTGAGGTAGAAGTCTGCGAGACTGGTCGGGGGCAGGACGGGGATTGGAACTTGGAGCATAATTGTTCCTAAATTAAAGACGGATGTGCTCATACTCATTATGGGACATGATTTGGGCTCTCTTTGCTCATTCATGTGGGAGCAGTGGTTCTTTTCCAGGCCCTGATAGTTCCCGTCATATTGTTGATGTCTACACTTTGGTCACATACTCTTCCAGGCGATCGGATGCTGACAAAGTCATATTACTACACATATTTGCGGACAACTTTCCCCAAGCTAGTGAAACTATTTTCGTTTTCAAAAAAAGTACAGTTGCTACATATTGACCAATGTTGTAGCTTTGTAGGCACTCAGCAACCAAAAAAAGTTGATTTTATCTATTATCTATTATGGTACTACTATTATCTATAGTAGATAACTATTACCTCCCAGACTCAATGAACTAACTGATAATCAGTTGAATATGCTGTGTTAATGCTAGGCTGAAACCAACATGTGCAACCCTACAGGGTGTCCTCAAAGTCAGGTTAGAAAAAAAAGCGATGTTCCTAGACCTCTGTTGAATCACTTTAGATAAGATAGCTCAGAGAGGTTTATATATCAATGAGTTTCATTAAGAGTCTTACTATTGTTTTTAAGCGGTGCAGCATTTTTTTTAGATGATTGCTCATAAACCTGCACCGCTTACTACCTGGGTGAAGCCTCACATTAAAGCCAGGTTCACACACACACACACACACACATACACATACACACACATACACATACACATACACAAACACACACAAACACACATGCACACACACCCACACACACACTGTACAGTACTGCACATTCTCTGATTAAAAGTGTAGTCAAACATGGTTCCTGTCAGATAGAAGCATTGGTGTCCCTCCCCCTAGTTACCGTACACTTCATGTTTAATCAGTATTAAAGAGAGTTTGAAACAAACCGTTGCTTTGTCCCAGATGGAAACAAATGTGACAGCCACATGTCGCCGCACAAGAGCCACTCATTGTTTATTGTCCTTTGCAGAAAGGCTGATTATCTTGCTCACTTTCTTCGATCGGTAATGACACCGGGTGTTTTTCCTATGCAATGGCTGCCATCTGGGAACCATTAGAGTCTCCAGTGCGGCAAGCCCCCCCTGACCACCAAGTCATACAGTGTACAGCCCCTCCTGACCACCAAGTCAGTCATACAGTGTACAGTCATACAGTGTACAGGCAGTAGGAATTCTAATTCATGTAGTAGGGAGAACATTGGAGCCTCTGCATGTTCCATTGGAACATTGGAGCCTCTGCAAGTTCCGTTAGAGCACGTGCAGATTTCACTTGCACTCCTCTGTGGATGCACAGTAGTGTATTCTACATTCAAACGTCAATATCCCTCCCAGGTCTAACTCAGTATTGTGTTTTACTTCAAATTTGATTTCACCCCCAGTAAACAAAGAGTCCAAAAGACGTCCTCAGGAAAGCCGGAATGTGGGTTCAGATGACGTCTTTCTAGGACGTCCAGGTGACGTCTTTCTAGGACGTCCAGGTGACGACTTTAGGACGTCTTATGGACTGCAGATCGTCTTCTGTAGTCCATAAGACGTCCTAAAGACGTCATCTGGACGTCCTAGAAAGACGTCATCTTTCGGACGTCTTTTGGACTCTCTTGTTTACTGGGACTGATCAATATAGACTGTGGGAAGGAGCCCGTAATCCTTTCTGTCCTCTACTGTCACTCAAATATAAGTACATAACATACTGTACCTGAACATGTACACCTTGGTTGAATGTGTATGTTCCACACACATTGAAATCTATTTTTAACATCCATCTATTTTATACATTTCTACGTTCCTGAACGATGCAAACGTTGTCTGATTGAACGCTGTGATTTGAGATCACCCTTACTGTCAACAACAGCAACCGACTACTCTCCAAACCTTTTCTTCGCAAAGCCCCAGAACATCAAACACATTTTGACCAAGTCCAAGGACACAGAAGAACTGTTGTTTTGTTCAAGTGACGGATGATGCAGGCCTACTACATTATGTGTCTGTGCCCATGGGATGGTAGGTAGCCTAGAGGTTAGCGAGGCTGGCTAGCAAGGTCGGTGGTTCGATCCCCGCCTCAGGAGGGAGCTGCATAGCATGTGAGCAAGGCACCTAACCCCTAATTGCTTTAGGGGTGCTGACTATGGCTTGTACTCTAATCATTCTCTTTCCTCAGCGTTGTGTGCCAAAAATGACTGACTGGCACCTCCGGGCCTTTCATATGTCCTTTGCAGGTCAAACTAGGACACATCTACTACCTCCATGACAGCACGGAGAGCGGGGAGGACAGTTTCACACTCACGGCGTCGGCCTATGAGATCGAGCGCCGGAGCCTGCCCATCGTCTTCACGGTGACGGTCCTTGCGGTCAACGATGAGCCGCCGAAACTGACGCGCAACACCGGACTCGAGGTACGGGTACTTGTAGTTTTGTACACAGTGGATAATGCCGTCGTCCGTTTAAAGTGCAGTGTATTTAGACTGTGCTTTGTATTGGTTGGCTATCTGCCTTTTGATTGATTGATTGAAAACTTTATTAGAAGATTTGCAGAAGTAGGTACATGAAAGTACATATTACATACAAGGTCAACTAACAGGATAAAAACCCAAGAAAGCCACTGGCTTATTTCAATTGGGGTCCTTCTTCAAGTAAGTGGCCAATTACAGGACAAACCGATTCCTCAGAAGTGGAAACTTTTTCTAGCACTTTCTAAAAGCCAATGAGTCAGTCAGTACGTTTCAACCAATGAGTTAGTGGGTCTATTGTTTTTCCTGACTATTACATTGACCATGAGACCTGAACCGAATCAATCCTTAATTATAACTGGGGCCAGTAGCTTTTCCAGGTCAGGTCACATGGTCAGGAAAAACCTCTGGGCTCCCTAACCGTAGTGAATAGGGGCTGATGTGATTTAATCGAATCTTAGCAACTACTTTGCCTCATAATCTGCACTAACTGTACAGTACATAGCAACATTTACTCACAACGGACTGGCATTAATAATGTAGATTGTTGTTACACATATTATACAGCCTTTGACTTCCTCAAGGCAAACAGACAGGACCTCAATTATCAAATAGGCACATTCTACTGTTAGAGTTGGGAAATTGTTGGAAAAAGTGCCCATAATCATCTCACATAGCTGGAAACCGACTGTGTCTTTCAGCACTGTCGACTCTGTCTGTGGTTCGACGTTGCCTTGGCAACCCGTATTTTTGGAAAACCAAGATGGTGATAAGACCTCGGATTTTTTGGCATAGCCTATAGGGGCCAGCGAATCGAAAGCATTGCTCGTGTGAGCTGCAAAAAAAAAGTAATATAATTATGCGTCTGTTTCTCCACTCGCACAGTCAGACCTGCTCCTCCTATGGGCTCTTTGGGAGCAGCGCTGGTTCTGATTTAGAGTAGTCAAGGCAGGAAACGTGAGCGTGCTGACCTACAGCAGATGATCAGGCATGATGAATAACATGGCCGTGACACACTCTGATCACCAAAGATCCTGCTTGGCCAGGCCTACTGGGCCACAGCTGGCTTCCATTAAGGCCCCCCCTCCCCCCTCTCTCAAAGAATGTGACTGAATGTGTATAAATACCCTAATGAGCTTAGTATAAATGTCTTACCTTGTTTTTGTAAGTAAGTACTATAAGCTCGTATCGCTTTATTGTGTATACTAGTAAAATCGGCCTTATGTTTCAAACTATTACGTTTTAACAATTTAGCAGACACTTTTATCCAAGGCGACACAATTAGACATTACAGGGACAGTCTCCCTGGAGTAGCTTAGGGCTAAGTGCCGTACTCAATGACACACTAGTGGTGGTGTTTCCAGGTGGGATACAAACTCATGGTCACCAGTTCACCTCACTATCCACTAGGCCACCACTACCAATTGTGTATTGTTGGTATTACAGTGATAGTCAAAACTACAAGACACAGGACAGTCATAACTATAAACTACACCAGATTAGGGTGCCCTGGGCGCAGACTCTAGACAACAGAGAGACAAAACAAAGCACAGCAAGACGGGTGAGGACAACAAAAATAAACATGGAGAACATCCAACATTCATAACCGCGCACATCCAAAGACAGACATCCGTACCACATACCAACACATCAGAACATCTCAGCAGCCCAGTCCACCACAGCAGTGAGTCCCCAAGCAGAGTCTTGAAAGTCTCTAGTCTCTCATAATCCAGGTCCTGTTCCCCACCGAAGACGCTCAGACCCGCGGTCCTTTCCGTCAGCGGTCTCGTGATTAGCAATCCCGCCTTGACGCCCGTCGAGACCCAGTAAACAAAGACTCCAAAAGACGTCCTCAGGGAAGCCGGAATATGGGTTCAGACGACGTCTTTCTAGGACGTCCAGATTACGTCTTTAGGACGTCTTAGACGATTCTGTAGTCTATAAGACGTCCTAAAGACATCATCTGGACGTCCTAGAAAGACGTCCTCTGAACCCACATTCCGGCCTCCCCGAGGATGTCTTTTGGACTCTTTGTTTACTGGGAAGGGTGTCTATTCTTTTATTTATTTATTTTTCTGTTCATATTCCGCCACCCATATTGGTTGGAACAAAAGCCTGTAGTACGGCTTCCCCTTTTCCCCAACCCTATCCCTCAGCCTACCAGACATAGATTGAGGATGGCAAGCCTGATAGGCAGCAGTATATACCATCAATATGAAACAGCACGTTGTCCTTCTACTGTTTCCTTCATGACCCCTGGGACTGGATAATCAGTTCCAACAGTGTGTTGTATGTGACTCTCCCCTATCCTCTTCAATGAGTTATCATGAAATGAAAGGGGATGAGTAAGACTATTTTGTACAGCCAACATGTGGCGCCCCCTTGAGGGTACTGTATTTATGAAACGGGGGGGCGGGGGGGGGGGGGCATCGTGCTGAATCCTGTTGAGTTGTATCAGAGCAATTGAGGGTAACTGTGGCAGAAACAATATTCTATTGTTGGCTCCCAAAGAAACCCATAATCCACTGTGTGGGATGAAATTGAATTTGCAACCCATCCTTTGAGGTGTAAAATGCATTGATTGTTAAATAAACAATCCATTTCCAGCCTAATTTAGATTGAACTTGCCCTACTTGCTCGGGAGCAACTGCTGGTGTAATACTGCGCGCATGCTGACATCTAGTGGTAAGCTCCACGCAAGGGAAGTGCAGTAATTGATCCTGCCACCAGAGATCAGTAGGAATTCATTGTAACACAAATACACTGAAAACCAGCAATGTGCTGCACATTAATCTGTGTATGAATTTAAGACTGATGTCAGAATATAGGCCTATATGATTTGATATATCATATAAAATAATAGGAATATGTCAATACATGGTTGCTAGTTGGGTATGACGATATTATGAGTAGTGTGTATTTTGCCTAAAATAATATACTGTAAACTGAAACCCTTAATATAATACGCAACCCGTTAATTATCTAGGACTATGGGGCTTAGTGCTCTGGCTTACCTCTACCCCGTTTCTTTTCTCTCTTTTCTCTCTATCTTGAGAGACTGGAGATGGAGGAAGCAGAGGAGGAAAGTACCAGGCAGAACAAATCGATATGTACTTCTCGTTTCCAAGGCCCACAGCCCTCTCCCTGCTGATTCCTGCTATTTAAGACTGTCTTTCAGGAGATCTGGCCCATTTCTTCCAATTAATGTTCCTTTCAGCTAGCGAACCATTAGAAGTCCATTAAAACCCTTTGCCCTGGGAGAGTAATTCCCTCTATGCTGTGTGCTTCATCTTCTGATAACAGGCCAAGCCAGGCCACCACAAAGGAATAATTAACCTTTTTCTAAAAAAATGTGTTTTTCTAAAAGAGATTTTTGTTTTGGAGGTTTTAACTTTGTTTTGCTCTTGTCTTTCCTCTTTCTCTCTCGTTTTCTCTTTTTCTTTTTTTTATTTATTATTTACTCTTACTTGTTACCCTTCTCTTACGCTTACTCTAACTCCCACTTTTCCTCTTTGTCCTCCTCTGTCTCCTTCTCTCTCTCCTTCTGTCTCTCGCTCTCCATCTCTCTCTCCTTCTCTCTCTCTCTCTCCATCTCTCTCTCTCTCTCTCTCCTTCTGTCTCTCGCTCTCCATCTCTCCCTCCTCTCTCTCTCTCTCTTTCTCCCTCCCCTCCCCTCTCTCTCTCTCTCTCTTTCTCTCTCCCCTCTCTCTCTCTCTCTCTCTCTCTGTCCCTCTCCCCATCTTTCTTCCCCAGCTTTTGGCGGGAGAAGAATCTGAAATCACCACCAATATGTTGAACACAGAGGACGCGGACACCCCTGCAGACGACTTGGTTTATTCCGTAGAGTCGCCCACCAACGGCATGGTGGCGCTTAAAGTGTCACCAGAAGAAGGCATCCTCGACTTCACACAGGCTCAGATAAACAACGGGGAGGTCATCTTTATCCACAAGGGTAAGTGTGGGGAACATGGCGCGTTCCGACCTGCAGGGGGAGCCACAGTAAGGCTCGACGAGTTTCTTCTTTTGGAAGACCAGAGTGAATGGAACAGAACATATGATATTACGTTTTTATAAAAGCATTGCCTATTTATGGAGAAGAGAAAAACAACCGCCTAAGAGTGTCCACTTTATGCGAGTCATTTCTGCTCCATTTCACTGTGCCTCGTTTCAATGGAGCAAAATTCTGTCTGGTTCCAGCCTGGCTTCTCTGCCCTCATTAAGGTGATGCCTTAATAGCAATTGAATATTATGTTATTTTACAGAGATTATTACACCAACCTCTGATTTGATCAAACCAATGAATTGAACCATACCCCAGATATAGGGGTCAAATACATTTTCTGTTCATTGAATCAAATTCTAACCCTAGTACTGGTATTTTATGGATTCGACTATTTACTGTATAACTTTCCGTTTACAGACCAACTTTTGCAACCCCCTGTTCGCCCTACATTGTCTAACTCTTCTGAATTGTCTCCTCTCCTCTCCTCTCCTCTCCTCTCCCCTCCTCTCCTCTCCCCTCCTCTCCTCTCCTCTCCCCTCCTCTCCTCTTCTACCAGGGCTGGAGTCAGGTGGCTTCGGTTTCACTGTGACAGATGGAGAGCACACTTCTCCTCTCTACCGCTTCGCTATCACGGCAAGAGAGCTCACCATCACCATGGAAAGAACCTCCCAGGAAGACCTCATGGTGTTCCCAGGTGAGATGCCAGAAGTACTGAAGTATCTTGACTTTAAAGAATTTGGTTGAAATTCAGGCTTATTTTGACTCATTTAGACTCAAAATAAGCCTTGATTTTCCTTTAGTGACATAGATGGAATACCCCCCTGAACTGGTGCCTGTGCAGTGCATTAGTTTTAAATAAATGCTAAAAGGATGTCAATAACCAAATTACAAGAGGACGCATTTTTGATATCCTTTCTGTGAGTACTGAGAGAGAACTTGTCTGCCGTCACAGGGACAAGACAAGCCATCACCAGTGCCATCCTGAGCGCTGTGACCAATGAGGACGGAGATGAGATCAGCTACTCTCTCATCAGACCCCCTCGTCTCGGGAGACTGATCTTAGCCAAGGAGCACAACCGGTTCGAGGAAATCACCAAGTTCTCTCAAACCGAGGTGAGTTTGTGCACTTCTGCCTTACTGCATGACAATGTGTTGGATGGATGGCAATAGACCTATCGCTAAGCCACGGCCCCTTCGAAAACTCTGACAAACAAACAACGCTCGCTCAAATTCTTCACTGACAGTTGACTGACTTGACCGACCGTGTCTGAATGACATTCAATGACTTGGCGGGAAGTAAGTAGTAATAAAAAAAAATAAAGATGACAAGAATATTTAGTCTAGAAGCTTTTCACCATCAGATATTAGCGAGTTGTTTGTCCGAGTTTTCTGCCTGTAGTGACTTTTGCTGTGATATGATTGGACAGTTTCTATTTTGGGGCGTGGCTTAGCGTGGGGCGTGGTCTATTAACCAATTATCATTCCAATGAGTTTACTGAGGTGTGAAAAGAAAATGTGCATATGTAATTAGGGTTAGGAGGTTTTCCTTCCCACATGAACCTAAACAGGAAAACATATTTTCATGATTGGGTGAATATACGAATAAACGGTATGCTTGCACTGGAAAATCAAGGCATATACAGTGTATCACTTAATATCAGACTCAGTCATATATTTTCGATTAAAGCTTACTGCTGATACCTTAATCTGTAGCCAAGGGCATACACGTTGGCTTTCATCTGTGTGTGTGTGTGTATATGTGTGTGTGTGTGTGTGTGTGTGTGTGTGTGTGTGTGTGTGTGTGTGTACGCGAGTGCATGTGTGTGAGTTCAGTTCAGTTCAGGACGAAGTGACCTCAAATAACATACTCACACACTCACATTCCAGTGTTTAAACTCTCCTCCCCGTTTACTTACAATCCGAAACCTTTTGCACTTTCTCATACTCTCCCCTTTTAAAAGAGAGGGATCTCACAGAAAAATAGATATGGTTACAAGAGTAAAAATGTCCAGGATAAGTGTGTAGTATGTGTACACACATGGCAAGACTTGGAAGTTTTCTAGAAGTGGTACTGTATGATGAATCACAGTTCTAGTTTTAGTTTTTATCCAACAGAATAGGCCAGAGCAGGGCTTGGAACCCACGACCTTCCTTACTGCTAAGCTTGATATAAGCATGATCATTAAGCATGATATAATTCAACAAAAACCTCCTCATCTATTTTTTCTTCTGCCACACAGTTGGAGTCAGGAGCTGTCTTCTATGAGCATCAGATGCCTGAGGAGCCCTTCTGGGTTGTGAGGGACTCCATCGAGCTCCTCCTGTCATCCCCTCCCGCCCCAAACATCCGTCACATCCTCCCCATCACTGTGTCCTACTACGCTGCCAACCGCAACGTCTCATCCCAGCTCTTCAGGAACAAAGGTATGATGACTAATCTTGACGCCCAGCCCAGTAAACAAAGAGTCCATAAGACGTCATCTGGACGTCCTAGAAAGACTTTTGGACTCTTTGTTTACTGGGAAGGGTATCTATTATTGAATTTTTCTGTTCATATTCCGCCACCCATATTGGTTGGAACAAAAGCCTGGACCGACACTAGTCCTCTGCAGATGATAGTTGACAGCTAAATATATCTGAAATAATTATATGACGAAATGTATGTATAACCCCCTCACGTACGTCATTGTTTCCCCCTCTTAGGTTTGGAAATAGTGCAAGGCCAGAGGAAGGCCATCGACAGTTCTGTCCTGGATGCCTCTAACCTGTTGGCCAGCCTGCCTGTGTCGGAGCGAGGCACCCTGGATGTGGTGTTCGAGGTGAGGCGCTTCCCCGCCCATGGCCGGATCACACTGGGGGGCATAGACCTGTCCCGAGAGACCCCCTACTTCATGCAGGAGGAAGTGGCGAACGGCGAACTGGAGTACCTCCACGACGACTCCGGGGCCTCATCCGATAGCTTCGCCTTCCGGGCCCGGCTCAACCCGCAGGGCCGCAAGGACGGGGGCGTGGCCTCCCCCGCCCAGTCAGTGGTACTGGAGGACGAGATCTTCAACATAGTGATCCGGCGCCGTGACTCCAGTCCCCCGGAGCTGGTCAGCCTGGATATGCTCCTGGAGGTCCTCCAGGGTTCCATGACCGTGCTCACCCAGAAGCATCTGAACACCAGGGACGAGGACAGCACTCCGGACGAGGTGCGTTTCACCATCTCCAAAGCCCCGGGCAACGGACGCCTGGTCAACGCCGTCACCATGGACCCCATCTCCGACTTCACCCAGGAGGCGGTCAATTCCGGGCTGGTGGGCTTCGTCAGTGACGGGAGCCTATCCGACGGCTTTATGGAGTTCACCGTGTCGGACGGCAAGCACCGCACCGAGCCGCACTCGCTCCACATCGGGGTGCTGGCCCGGACGCTGGTCCTGGCCAAAGCTACAGAGATCCAGGTAAGGCAGGGGGATGACGAGACCCTGGTGACGGAGGAGATGCTGAGAGCCACCACGGGCGGCCCCATTGAGGAGGAGGTCCTCTACAAGATCACCGGCAACCCCAAGTACGCCGCCGTCATGGTGGACCGGCAGCCGACGTCTGCGTTCACCCAGACGCAGATCAAGGAGGGCCGGGTGAGCGTGCGCTTCATCAAGTCCACCTCCCCCAGGGACAGCGTCGCGTTCGTGGCCCGGAGCGGGGCGGCCAACGTCTCTTCCGTCCTCAACATCACCGTGAAGCCTCTAGCGAACATAGCCAAGGACCCGCTCTTACCAAGAGGCGCCCTGGTCCAGCTGGACAGGAAGCTGCTGGACGCCACGCCTCTGGCCAACAAGACCAGGACGTCCCCGACCTTCAGCGTCATCCAGCAGCCGCGGGGCGCTCGCTTCGTGAGGTCAGGAGGGTCCAACGAGGGCCAGCCCATCGACACGTTCACTCAGAAGGACCTGGACGAGGGGAGAGTGGCGATGGAGATCCTGCACAGCACTGGGAGGAAGCCGGGAAGCCCGGCTCAGGATGAGGCTCGGTTCCTGCTAAAGGCGCACGGGGTCCCTCCTGCTGAGTGTGTGCTCTCCTTCAAGACCGCCCCATACAACGCCTCCGGGGTCTACCCAGTTACCCTGCTGAAGGTACCTTCAGAGTCCACCTGGTCCGACAGCAATGACCTCCCAGACGGGGCTGGAGGGTCCCCGCGCGTCACCCCAGCTAGTCCCCGCTGGAGAGACAACATGGACTGGGCGGAAGGGAACGGCCCCACCACCGCCGCCACCGACATTTCGGGCTCCGAAAGGAAGCCAGTGATGTCACGGCGGAACAACCTGTGGTCCATCCTTATCCCCATCCTGGTCATCCTCCTCCTGCTCCTCCTGGCGGCCATCTTGGCTTACTATCTGGTGCGGCGCAACAAGACAGGCAAGCATAACGTGCAGACAGTGGCCTCCAAGCCCAAAAATGGAGATGTCAGCCAGGAGACCTTCCGGAAAACAGATCCGGCCAATAACATCCCCATGTCAAACATGGACTCCAAAGAGGCCGATCCGGAACTGCTGCAGCACTGTCCAACAACAAACCCGGAGTTAAAAAAGAACCAGTACTGGGTATGAGAGAGCCGAGCGCTTTGAGATAGAGAAATAGAGAGAGGTAGATCCTCAACCGTTTTGAATGCGGCGTCCTTGAATCATTCCTTACAGTGTCAAAGACCTCTTGCCGTAAAAGTATTATGAATTTTGAATATTATGTTTAGACATCATTGGCCTTTTGCTTATCTCAAACGAACAGTGTGCCAATCCTCAGGTCATGAAACACTGAATATTTCTATTTGCAAAGAAAGAGGCACTTACTAAACTAAAGAGGGTTTCCTCGGGTCTATTTATTGTAGGACAACTGCTGGACATTTATAAACCTTTTTTTTTTCACAGGGCACAAATGAGGACATAAACATATATATTATGTTTGCAAAAAATAAATGAAATTTGTGTGCTCCTACATGTATTCACCATGCTATTATAGGCCGATATTATTCATTTCAGTACATAAGAAGATAGATTTAAGTTTTGATAAGGTTTGGTTCAACAGCAAAGTATGTATATAATTCAAGTCATTGAGGTAGATCTATGCTGTATGAAAGAAATGACAAAGTGCCTTTCTTGAGTGTTTTATGTTTATTTTTCTATACATGTTTAATATGTGTTTTGTTTTGCTTTGTTGTTAGGGTTTAATTCAATCAAACTTGCACTGCTGTATAGTGTACAGTAGCATAGTTAACTATGTTTAACCTGTTGCCAATCGCAGACCGGTTTTGGGTTTTTTTTAATGAAAAATGTCAGACATTTCTCTAAGCAGGGTTCCCACGAGTCCTTGAAATCCTTGAAAGTTTGTGAATTTGAGAAAAAGAAAAAAAAAGTTTTTGAAAATAGGGTCATTGAAAGTGCTTGAATTCCCCCCTCTCTCTCTCTCTCAAAAAAAAATAAATATTCAAAAATGTTTTACTTAGCTCAACTAGTTCTGTCTAAAACTTCACTCCTTGAATTTGAGGAAATTGAGTCTTGAAAGTCCTTGAAAGGTGCGTGAAAGTCCTTGAAAGGTGTTTGAAAGGTGCTTGAATTTGATGTTTCAGAAGGTGTGGGAACCCTGTCTAAGGTACATAAAGATATTTCCAGTACTCTCACTACGGTACAACTGTGTGCTGGTAGTAGTTGTGTATCCAAAGTTAACCTTTTCTAAGGCAAGTTTGATTGAATCTCACCCCAAGTCTTTCCATTTCCAGCTATTCATATGCTATCCCGTAATGCTAAACGCTGAAGTGTCACTCAAACAGAACTGCTTGCTTAGATCCACTGGACTGACTTATGGCACTGATGACTAAAACTGCACAGTATACAATTTAGTAACCACAGACAGGACGTTACTCACCAGTGGTTGACGGCAAAAGCATCCTGATTGGCTGACAGGCAGCAGTGAGGTCATTTTAGAACTGCAAGCATTTTATTTTCCAGGCCTGCAATTAAGATGTAATAAATGTTGAGTTCTCTGTTATGTTTGCTCAAGAGAAACTTGAATGATATGTTTTATGGAATGCTCCGCTGGTTGGATAATAAGGAATTTGAATTATGAAGGAGTTAAAAAGTTATTCTGTGCTAAAATGCGTTGTTTATATCATGTTTTGTGTGGCCCAAACATTGATATAGCAGGATACATTCCATTTTCAATTAACATAGTGTAAAACAACTTTTTTAAATTACAGAGATCTAGTATCAGGTTTTAGAATTGAAATTCAAATTTGCATCAAATTGCAACTGTTGAAAATCAAATGTCATTTATAGATAACTTATTGTTTTTATAACCTGTGGAGAAGCCAATGTTTTTGGGTGGAAATACCATATGTGCATAATCATATGTCCTTTATGTAAGTACAAACTTTACAGTATTAGGAAATTGGTTGCTTTTAGGGAACACTGATTGACAAACAGTATTTGTTTGAGAAAGAAACTTCACCAAAACCATATTGAAAGCAATAATCACTGTCTAGATTATTTTATTGTTCTTTATTTTATACCATTTGAGTAGTCAAATACCTCCATTAAGCTAAACAAGTTGTATCAATAATTCTAATTGCAATTTGCAGAGACATTGCAAATCAATAATGTCCTTAAATCCTCACAAGTCAATGTTGTTAATAGTTTAATTGCGTTATTTAAGCAATAAAGCCAGAGAGGCCATGATTTATTATTAATATGATAGTTATTATTCATTCTTGTGAAGACATCAAAAGGTATAAAAAATAATTACCAATCATTGAGAGCATTTTATGTAATCTGATTGTCCCCTTTGTGTAATCTGATGAAAACTGACTGGAGGAGATGTTAGAACGCATAGTTAGAAAACTCTGACAAATTGTCTCCCAGAATAATGTATTTGGGCAACAGTTGTACATTTCCTTCCGTTAAAAAAAGACTATTTATGTACTTTCTTAGATAGATGTGTACATTACCTAGCTTCTTATGCAGCATCTATTTTTGTCTCTTCTTGTGTGCAGAGCAAGAGTTCAGATACTTAAGTTCATCACTTAAGAGACTGGGTATAGCTCAGGAAAGATCTGAATTGTTTGTTTGCTTAAGTACCTAATATTAGACACAAGAAACTTAGCTATTTCCCTCTTTTTCACTCTGTTATGTCCTTGCCTAAATGGATTTTTTTGTAAATGTTGTCTTTTTTTTGGAATACCATTTGTTGAGTGTACCTCATTGAATATTACTTTGATCATGTAAAACCTATGAGACCTTTTTTAATTATTATTATTATTTGCTATGCTTACATGCCATTCGTTATCTTTATTATCTACTGTACATGCAGTTCTTTGTCTCTCTCTTTCTCTCTGTCTATTTCTTTCTCTGTGGGTGTTAACTTTTGCTCGGCCACCTATGTTCATGTTTTTATTTATTTGTTTTGTCCCTTCTACCATACAGTATACTTACACTTAGTTATTTTGTTTGTCAGAGATTGATTTTTAAAACGCTCCCCAACAAGTGCCTAAAATAAATTGCCATAAAAGCCCAGTTCTCAGAACAGTTAAGAGATATGTTCATGAAAGATGTTTTTGAGGTACTTTTTGACTGTTTTATTGAAAATAAAATGGTTTATAGAGTGATACCATAGTGTGTTAGTGTCTCTTTTCTTAAAGCCATCCCCTTGGCTTGGTGACCAGTTATTTATGAAAACTCACTGATTCAGTAACATTTTGTGAGGTAACACTTGCATTATTATGCACTCATGACACAATACTTCATAAGCACTTTTACTACCCTAATAGTATTATCTCATAGTCAACCTAAGATACTATCAGCCATTTTGGGTCTAACAAAACGTTTAATTTCATGATTTGACAACATAACAAGTCATTACGGTAATTGTGTTACCTTTAATCTTATTTAAGTATGGACATTTTGTGAAACTTGACAAGAGTGACTGTTTTACAGTACTGTGAATGTCAAAGGGTGTCATATATACTTTTAGCCAGCAGGTGGCGTAAAGATGCAAACTGATATTCAAGACAAGAGACATGCAGTCATTCGGCAACTAACCAGTCCCTCTTCAGCCGTCATTCTTTCCTATGAAAAGCCTTTACGTTGAGTGCTAATCTTCGGCTTTTCCCTGCCTTTGCTGTTTCATAGAAACAGGCATGTTTGATTGCTAGTGTTCTCTCTTGTTGTGCCCTCAATGATTTAGCATCTTTGAAGTTGTACAGTAACATTCTTGGCCACCATAGCACAGATGTTTGTTTGGTTATGCTTTATGTCATTGGCACATTATTTTATAGAACAATATGTTCTGATATTAATAGAAAGACAATGTTTAGGATGTGAATTATTTGGTCATGAAATGTTATCTGATGTCCCATGATGTCCAATGTTTTCACAGCAGTCAGTCAAATCAAAGGTGACATCTGAAGTCAGGAGTTCACTCCCCAAGGTGTGCCTCTGTTCTGAAGGAAGTACTTTTCTTTCTCTAAAATTCCTTCATAGTGTTTTTTTTTGTTTTTCTTCAGAGAGAGAGAGAGAGAGAGAGAGGCAGAGAGAGAGAGGCAGAGAGAGAGAGAGGGAGAGAGAGAGAGGCAGAGAGATACAGAGAGAAAAAGAGAGAGAGAGAGGCAGAGAGAGAGAGAGAGAGGCAGAGAGAGAGGCAGAGAGAGAGAGAGAGAGAGAGAGAGAGAGAGAGAGAGAGAGAGAGAGAGAGAGAAACTGATTGCTGGCTGTGGTAGAATCAGCCAAACAGTTTTTGTGCCAAGTAGACCAGCTCCTCCTGTCTCTTAAAAGAACATTAATAATAATTTAAAAATCAACACTCAAGAGGGAATACGGATTTGGAGACCTCAATGTTTACATGAACTGTTGATTGGAGATAGTGGACCAATGTTGTCCAGTTTTTTTTTCAGAACAAAGCATGAGTTTGATAGTTAGTGCCTTGCAATTAACATAATTGCAAGCTTACAGGTTCTTAAACTTACTTGTGTAGGAGGGCTGCTATCATTACTGTAGACTTACCATTGTTTTCAGAGTTGCTCAGGGCATAGATTGCGTAGGTGTAGATTCCTTCTGTAAGGTACTCAGGCTCACCGAAATAGATACCAGTAGCTTTTTTGGAGGGATAATGTCGGTGCTATTGCAGTTCCCTCATAGGAACCTTAAACTGTATTCACTGAGCCTGAAATAATGAGGATATGTGAATATATGGGGTTGCTTAACCAGGACAACATATCTTGATTATCTTCTCCAAAAGCGATGCAAGTATAGCAACAATAAAGCATTACTGTCTGCAAACTGTATCAACCTTTGAGAACATAAAGGTTGGAGCGCATGCTGTATGTCAACATGTATAAGGCACATTGTTGTTGAGGACTAATTTCATCAGATTTTACAGAGACCATGGACCGCTGAAATAGTTTTCAGGTCTTTTCAGGTCGCTTTCCAGTTTGCCTGCATGAGTTTAGGACCATTACGTTTGTCATTAACCTCTAATATTACTGAAAGCCCTGTTTTGTTGACTTTGTGATTTTTTGTTAAGATAGCTCTTCAGACCACTTAAGTATTCGGGATATGTCTGTTTACTTTCCTCAGAAGACTGCTGACAACATCTACAGAGACAATTGTTTCTTAAGAAGCGGAGAACATACAATATAATAATATAATACCAGGTGTGTTTGCGCATTTGAGTTATGTAAGGATATACAATGTCCTGTGTAAGTAATGGCACAGTGAAGCAAGTTTTTTTCTTTTGGCTCTATACTCCAAAAGTTTAAATTTGAAAACAAACAATTACAATTACTACTGTTGAAGGAGGGATAGGCAGCTTTCATTTAGGGGTATTTGTGTACACATTGGTTTCACCAGTTACAAATGACAAAATAGGCATAAGAGAGCTTTTTAAATTCATTTCAGACTTTGCATTTGCCTTTGGAGTCTGCTATTGAGGACCAAACATGAGGAACAAAGATGCGTCAATGAAAGTCAAAGAAGCCGTTATTAGGCAGACAAATCTAAATAAAACTATCAGAAACATATGTGAATGTGTCAGACAGTAAACAAAGAGTCCAAAAGACGTCCTCAGGGAAGCCCGAATGTGGGTTCAGATGACGTCTTTCTAGGACGTCCAGATGACGTCTTTATGATGTAACATTCCGGCTTCCCTGAGTCTTTTAGACTCTTTGTTTACTTTGTTTAGTCAGAGATTAGGTTACATTTACCCCATCCGCATTGTACTGCACCTCACTGTAGGTAGGGCCCTGAGGTTTTCCTGACCAGGTAACCTGACTACAAGTCTTTGTTGGAGCCTATTAACTAGGGCCCATAGTCTTTCCAGGGCCATGTGGTCGAGAAAACACCCCTAATTACACCATATTTGTCTCACATTAGGTCATACTTCCTATTTCCCCCACCCTATTGGACTGCTATACAATAAAACACATGCTGCAATCTCCCACAGCTCAGATCCGGTCGGAGTGTAGCAGAGGCTAAGGGGGTACCCCACGGGTCAGAAGCGTGGCATTACGGGTCAGATCGGGGACAGGGTCAGGGCCAAACAGCCTCTCTGTGTTCCGTCTCTCTAAGAAAGGCTCCTTCACTAATCTGCACACACACACGGACCCAAGTGAACACACACACCCACACACACACAATGCTGTTTTCTTTGACCTTCTCTGGTTTGGAAGCCTGCCCCAGCTCACTACAGGGCACACACACACACACACACACACACATACACACATACACACACACACACACACACATACACACACACACACACACACGCACACAGAACAGCTGGGAGGCATACAGAGGACTGTGGATAGTGTACTATTATGCCCTGGGAGAGACAGCTGCCAGATAGCTGCCTGTGCACAAGCCAATTAGTGTGTGTGTGTGTGTGTGTGTGTGTGTGTGTGTACAAACGAATCGATTGCAGAAGCAAAATGCCTTTTCTTTCTCTTGAACTCCAGAAGTAAATGTGTGGAGGTGTAAGCCTACAATCCAATATGTGAACATATCAGTATATTTTCTTTGACTTCTCATACAGTATACATACACACTAACTCAATAGGTTTCAATGGTGATAAAGATAAGCTCTTTCCTCTGCAGTTGTCAGTCACTCAGCCCAAAGTACTCAGTAAATGATATCAGTTGTGTATCAGTGCCAGACCAGTTGTGTGCCTTTTACCTTTGAACATTTTTCTGTCTCTTTCCATTCAAAAGTGGTCACAGCTTCCTTGTCGACAGACTGTGTCATCTTACATGGTCGGTCTCCTAGCAGACGTGAGATTAGAGCTGTGTGGCATTTGTTGACGACAATCAAAATGGCTTCCTTTCAGCCTTTGGGGGTCAGCATGTTTCTAGCAAACGTTATCATTTGTGTGACATTTTCCACCTGTAGGAAGGGGATACTTTGGGCACTTTTTCTTACTCCATTTATAAATTATTTATATTTGATTTATGTTCCTCTCTGCTCTTGCGATGCTCTTGCGATGTCATAACAAATGTTTTCTCTACGAGGTGTTTTGTTGAAACACGTTAGGCCTACATTGTTGTTCTTTAAAACTTGGCGCCATAAAAAATCTTGCGAAAGCTTGAGTTCCATGGGAAACAAGGTTGCTATGGGGAATTACATAAACAGCATGTTTGGATACTGGATTCTGATTGGC
>NC_137684.1:25225280-25415280 GCF_963989245.1 Nansenia antarctica | reverse complement strand
GCCCCCGGGGTGCCGGAATAACAGGTGCTGGGCTCGAGGAGCCAGTCAGCTAGTCTGCCTGGCGGCCTCTTCTGGGACTGCCGGCCACGGGGTCGTGCGGCGGATCCTTCGCAATAGGCAGGGGATAATTGGATGCTAGGTTGGGTTCAATTGGCTACCAAATTGGGTGAATAAAAAAAATAAAAATAATATAGTAGACTATTTATAGGATAGTCTTTAATGTGCAACACCTGGGGAATCACAATGAATCTCGCCTTTATCACGGCTCAATTTAGAATGATTACACCATACAATAGACTAATGGTGTATATAAAGGAAGACTGAAATACAATCATAACCATCAGTTCCCTTTAAATCTTGAATTGAACTCATTTTCTCGGCTGATAACAACATCGTTAATTTTATTACGAGCCACTTTCACTTCGCATGAATTACAGTAGGCATTAACGTGTTCCAGTGCGGCTCACATGCCTGTAATAACTCTGCATAACCAGTAGGTAATCAAGACCTGACGTAGAGCTACAATCGTTTCCACGGTCAAATTGACATGACATTTTATAAATCACTACTTTGATGTGGTTTTCTATGTACGCCACGGGTAAGATCAAATTTGATCCAAAGTACTTTCTATAAATGAGGCCCTGGGCCTATTTTTCTTATCTTGTTACCCTTGTCCTGAATTCAACCCTTGATATTTACACAGGGCTTTATACCATCAGATATACGGTATCAGACAATAGGCCCATTCATACTGAACCACACGTATGTGTGTATGTGTGTACTACATTATTATTATACATTACGTATGTGTGTACTGGACAATACTGGGGCCTCCTGGTGCTGCTGTGTTTCACCTTGGGACTGCAGGTGGTCATGCTAGCCCACTAGCCTTGCTTGTGTTTGTGCCATTCTCCCTCTCTTGTGTGTGAGTGTGTGTGTGTGTGTGTGTGTGTGTGTGTGTGTGTGTGTGTGTGTGTGTGTGTGTGTGTGTGTGTGCGTGCGTGCGTGCGTGCGTGCGTGCGTGCGTGCGTGCGTGCGTGCGTGCGTGCGCGCGCGTGTGTGTGTGTGTGTGTGTCTGAATCAGGATGAGTGGTATTTTCTTTATGTTTTAATAGCCAATGTGAAAGCAGCTTCTCTTTAATTTGATTGACATTTACTTTGGGTACCTCCCCCTCTGTCTCCCCGTCTGCTGACTATCTGTTATTCGTGCAAAGCTGGGAGACAGAGAGATAATGTCTCTAAAGAAAATGTCACAACGAAAATGTCTCAACTCTCCAGACTGTCTGTGGTCGATGCTGTTCATTTAATCACAAGATATCATGCCAGGGGGTTGGCTCAAGACAATCTGACCACAGTGGTAAGAGTGTGCGTGTGCGTGTGTGTGTGTGTGTGTGTGTGTGTGTGTGTGTGTGTGTGTGTGTGTGTGTGTGTGTGTGCGTGCAATTGACAGTTTGATTTACATTTACTTTAGGATATTATCTCCCTGTCTCCCCTCTGCTGACAATTAGTTATTCGACCAAAGCTGACACAAATCACAAATCTCCAGACTGTCTGGTCTATGCTGTCCATGTCCAAGATATCATCCCAGGGGATGTGTGCGTGTGTGTGGGTGTCTGCATGCCAAACGAATGTCTCTGTCCAAAGTGTCTGAGGTAATACTGTAGAGCTTACTGCAGTTGTTAGAGTGGGGGTTTATGGGAGTTTATGGGAGTTTATGGGAGCTTGAGTGATTTTTTTGAGACGAAGAGAGAGATGACAGAGTGGGAGACTTGAGTAATGACAATGAGATAATGGTTTTCTGTGGCTAATGCTGCACTGCGCCTTTTCCCAAGCTGGAATGTTGTTTACAGGGTCAGGCAGCATCCTAGGAATGTGGACTCTGTGTTCTGAGGAAATGACTGTTGTCTCCAGAGAGAACTTCTCGTCTGGCTCCAGACCCAGAGGGAAGGGTGAGAGGGACGGACCGCGGACAAACAGGGAGGAGTCATGCGGATGAAGAGGCGGGGTTAGAGGTGGAGGTGTGGCCAATATAAGAACATGTCTTCTATCTGTAATAATGGGCCTATCGCTAAGCCACGCCCCCAAAATAGAAATTGTCCAATCATATCACAGCAAAAGTCACTACAAGCAGAAAACTCGGACAAACAACTCGCTAATATCTGATGGTGAAAAGCTTCTAGACTAAATATTCTTGTCATCTTTAAAAAAAACATTATCTGTCTATTACTTGCTGTGGTAAATCAGAAATCAGAAATTTGCCAACTCCCGCCATTGTAAGTCATTGAATGTCATTCAGTCACGGTCGGTCAGTCGGTCACTGTCAGTGAAGCGTTGTTTGTTTGTCCGAGTTTTCAAACCGGGCGTGGCTTAGTGATAGGTCCATATAAGAACATGTCTTCTATCGATAATAATTAATATGACTACTCCTCCCCTAGGGGGTTTATAGTAAAGAATTTCAGTAATCATTAAAAAAAAACTGTGAGATGCCTGGAAAGCAGCAAATGAGTTTGCAGGAAGGAGGCTATGATGTAGGGTTCACCCACCCAACCAGGGTTACCGCCGAATGGGCTACTTTTGATCACACTGGGCCGGAAAAAATAGCATTTGGGCGGTTGGGCTGGATAAATAGCATTTAGGCGGTATCAAAATGTCAGTGCCTGAAAGTTTCAAATTGCGAGGAGATGGGCACCTGCCCAATAGTAATTAGCAGTTTTCTGACAATAATAGGTTTTGGGCCCCGCGGTGGTGTAGCGGTCTAAGCACTGGCCACTAGTGCAAGCTGCCCACCGGGGACTGGGATCGTATCCCAGCTCGCCAGATCCGGATATGGCTGGGGCACACACGGGGAGCGGCATATTGGGCGGCCGCTCCCGAGGGCGGTATAGGAGTATTTCCGGACAAGGATCAACAGCGCCCCCGGGGTGCCGGAATAACAGGTGCTGGGCTCGAGGAGCCAGTCAGCTAGTCTGCCTGGCGGCCTCTTCTGGGACTGCCGGCCACAGGGTCGTGCGGCGGATCCTTCGCAATAGGCAGGGGATAATTGGATGCTAGGTTGGGTTCAATTGGCTACCAAATTGGGTGAAAAAGGGATACAAATCTGAAAAAAATAAAATAAAAATAAAAATAATAATAGGTTTTGGGTGGATTTTGGTGGATTTTGCTTAATTAATTAAGATTAATCATTTGGGCGTTTTTCTGTGCAGGCTAATTTACAAGCGGCCAACTAGTGGTTGTTGTGTGTAAATAGCAGGTTAGCATTTTAAGGAGGCTCTTTTAGTAGGTAAAAAGGCACGGCTGTTCTAGTGTTAATGCCTAACCGTACCCACTTACTGCCTAATACAGCCTAACCACCACGGAAGTCGTAATTCACGTAACTCTTAGAGATCTTTAGTTATTTATGTATGTTACAGCACCACAAGTGGTAAAAACAAAACAAAAAAGTACCCACTCACTCCAGGATGTGGAGTAAGTCCCACAAGCTGTTGATGTCATGTTATTTTCTGCCAGCACTGCTTAAAGCGTCATGTTATTTATATCCGGCCCTCACTGATGGTTCTATTCATCTACACAGAATTTTGAGACAGTGTATAGCTTATATGTAACACTGAATGTTTTGGTGTATTTATGACGTAATTGTAATCTCACGTAGGTGTGTCCCCACAGGTGTGACCTATTCAATCTAGCCTACCTGTCTATTTAATGGCTGTCATGCACTATGTTGTTTGTAAGACTTGACAAAGGCTACGGCCGAAACCGTTGTCAATTAAAATCTACACTTTTGCATCTGGAACTAGAGTGTTCTAGAGGCTTCTTCTACTTCATTCAATAGTATTCTGCTCCGTCGCCAGCACCTCGCCTAAGTTTTTCTGCGGTGTGCGTTCTCTTCTTTTTCAATTAAAAAATGAAAATTACGCGCTGACTTCAGGATGTGGAGTATAAGTCCCACATGCTGTTGATGCCTTGTTATTTTCTGCCAGGATATCACAAACATGTGAGGATCACAACCCCTTTGCATTGCATTGAAAGAGTTTGTGATAAATTGGCCGCAGACATGCTTCTCCTCCCAACATCGAGGAGCTGTGAAGCCAGAAGCTTTAATGTTCACATTCAGGATGACTGTACTTGTGATTAAAACATTTAGAGACATGCATCACTTAATCCAAATGAGGCTTCTTCAGAAGATTAGAAAGCATGCTTGAGATGTGGAAGACTTTGTGGTTTGACCGTCCTTTGACCGTCCTCGACCTTGTGGTTATTATCATAATTATTATTATGATCTATGTTTGTCTAAAGCTCCTATTTTTTTCTAGAAGTCCCTTTTCCAAGAACAAAGTATGGCCACCCCCCAACTTTAACATCTTTAAATTTCGAAATCAATGGATCTCTAGCAATGTTGCTAACTTGCTACCTCCTTGGAATATGTGACAGCGTTTTATGAAAAGGTCCTCATGTCGGGAATTGTGAAACCTTGCAATCGAGCCAAACAAGTCTTGTTATGAAAAAAAATGTTTTCCGGTTTTTGGCATAGGACGAAAATGTAAACGATGAAGAACCCACTCGATATCGTAACCAACAGTTTTACATTCACTAAATACCTACAGTTAGTTAGAAAACTGGGGGGGGGGTATTATTTTTATGTAATGCTGCCATCAGACTATCCACAGAGAAAGTTTCGTTATCAACATACTATTCACGGGACTGGTCTGTCAATACACCTTCTGCTGTTTTTGGATACGTGAGTTACATGCTACTAAGCTGTGTGTATTGTGGTGACCCCCACCAAGTACCATCTATATTCACACAACGACCACACACAGCTGCACTCAAAGCTCCCCAATCAGCCAGGTGGCTAGGGAAGCTAACCGCAGGTTCGTTAGCCTGACGTGCCTCACCTGTGCCTCCTTACGGGACGCCCACATAAGAAGGAGTGGAGCTGGCACATGCCCTCCCTAGGAGGAGTCCTAAGTTTCCTGTTTGACACCAGGAGGCGAGTTTCAGTTGGACATTACTTTTTTCAGTGACATTGCTTCTTTTCTAATTAACTACGGCCGGTGGCCTTAACTGCATTCCAGTCTCTGTGTCGTTTCCTACCTGGGTGGTGTGTGTATTTATCTGGTCCAACGTGGTGGTCACCACAGTATGTTCACTAGGCTAACCAAACAAGTTTCTATGTTTGTTGCCGACAAACCAAGAGTGAGTTACATGCCATAGTTCTGTCAGCACCGTAGCAATGGTTTGAGCTTCTTGATTAGGGAGGAGATAAGCCTCCGTCCACTTAGAGAAATAATCCCCCACCACTAGAATGTATTTATTTCTGCCAGGAGTCTCCGGCAGTGGGCCCAAAATGTCTAATGCTACTCTCTCGTATGGTCTAGAGACACGGGAGGGTTGAAGGCGAGCACATGGCGCCTTCCCCTGAGTTTTTCGGGATGCACACTCAACACACTCCCTGCGCCATTTCTTCACATCTCCAAACCTCCCAGGCCAATAAAAACTGGTCTTTCACCTTCCCTTGTAGCTTTTGCACCCCCAAGTGGCCCCCTGTCACAGAGTCGTGCAACTGTGCCAAAACCCCCGGAACCAATGTTTGGGCAAGTACCACCTGCACCTGGGACTCTGCATCTGAATTAACTGGGGGAATTCTAGCCAATCTGGAGCCCTGCACCTGCAGCTGGCCCCAAACAGGAGCATATTTCTGCAAAGGGAGATCTTTGGGAAGTTCTTTTTCAGCTCAAAGAGGCATTTTATCTCAGGGTCCTCCATCTGTGCCCGAGTCAACTCATCCCCTTCCTCTCCCTGGCTGGGCACAACGGGTGGATCTTTCTCCCGCCCTGCACCCACCCTGGCCACTTGACCCAACTCTAGCTGGGTGGGGGGCCACTGGCGAGATGGCCTGAGCTTCCTGCGAGTATGCCGGCAGCCTGGAGAGAGCATCAACACCAGCATGCCCTCTATAGGGATGCCAAGCCATTGTTTAACCACACCAGGAATAATAGCCTCACTACGTGGGGGGACAACAGTATCAGCCTGGACAGTAACTAGCTGGGGTTGGTTAGCCTCCGGCACCACCAGCTTCTTCCCCATTATGCAACAACATTTCTCTGTCAGATCGATCACGACACCAAATTTAGCCAGGAAATCCCAGCAAACCCAGCAAAACACCCCGGGGAGCTATATCAGCAACCAGAAACTCTGCAATAAGGGCTAGAGCAGGGGTCCCCAAACTACGGCCCGCGGGCCGAACACGGCCCACCCCCACACTTGGACCGGCCCTTTGAACAACGTGTAATTTCTAACTGCAATTGCGGCATTGCACCGACGTGGTGGCGGGGGCGCTGTTTCGCAAATAATTGGAAATAAATTTCCACCATAAATTGATGCAGAAAGGGCACAAATTGCATCTAAATTCACCAGAATGCAAGAAATTAAGTGTTTGATGCTCGTTTAAGGACCCCCAGACAGCCCTGCTTCATGGGTCCCCCCGTGTATGATGAGGGTCCTCCCTCAAGTATCAGACTGTAAAACTGATTATATTTCATTGACATATCACTATAGGTATAAATTCCATCCAAATTCAACTGTTTAGACTTTGTTTGCATCCACCAGTGCTCTCCTGCGCACAATTTCTTTGCGCAACCGCCTCCATTCCACTCCGTTCCATATTATTTTATGTTAGAGACCAACCCAGGCCCCCCATCACAGAAAGGAAAAATGATGTGGCCCTCACAGAAAAAAGTTTGGGGACCCCTGGGCTAGAGAATCAAATTGACACACGGTTTGCCATCCCCCCAAAATGTCCATCCCACCCCCATTAGCTACTGTCACTTTGCCCTGGTAATCAGCCAACTCACATCCTCCTTTAGTCATTTACGAGACAGATTTGTTTGGGAATAATGGAAACTTGAGCACCAGTGTCAACCAGTAACAAATAATCTACCCCCCCCCCCCCAGTTTAGCAGAGAGATACTACTCACATGTTCTATCGGGGCCGTGTGTGAAACAAAAGGGGCGGGCATTCGGCCCTTTTCACCAGATCGTGTCACATATTTGTGTTAAGTTACATTTCGTTAAGTGGGTTTAGTCTCAAACTATCCAGACACTGCCGTGATAATAAACCAAGGAAGTTGGGGCAACACACGCAACTTTGTTGTAAGTGACTCACTAAATTGTTTCCCTGGAGGAGCAGGCCTCTAATTTATGTCCACATTTGGAATTATTGAGACACAAGAGTTAACAAGGTCGGTGTATGCTGATTTTGAAAAACTGTATCCCATCGTTGACTCATGATGCTTCTCTCTGAAAAGCAACCTTGCAATCCCCGGAAATTAAAACTTGTACAGTATTTCAATTTTTGAAATAAATGTATAGTGGGATGAGTTGCTGCAAGTCTATAAGGGCAGGAATTGGCCATGATTGCACATAATGGAAACTTGAGCACCAGTGTCAACCAGTAACAAATAATCTACCCCCCCCCCACCCCAGTTTAGCAGAGAGATACATCCCAGAACTACTCACATGTTCTATGGGGGCCGTGTGTGAAACAAAAGGGGCGGGCATTCGGCCCGGTGTGCCAGCCCCCTCTAGTTTCCCTGCAGGTAAGGGCAATCACGCAGAAGGTGAAGAACACAACCACATTCCCAACTACCCTCTCTCCACTCGCCACTCGCACAGCCAATCCCTTGTCTTCCTGTGGAATTAACTTGGGCACGACGTTGTGGTGGAGGCATATAGTTCGCCGAGTAGGGCTTATTAGGAACGCTCTGCAGAGTGCACACAGTGGACTGCAGAGATTTCACCTCCTGCTGCCTCAACCCTTCTACTACACCAAGCAGTGTCTCCATTTGCTCATCACTCTTAGATTTCTGATCAGACACGACCTGCACTCTTGCATCAGGAGTGATATGACTATGCTCTCGGTTCCTGATCAATTCTAGTTCTGAGGCCAAATGTATTGCACCTTCTGATGTAGCAGTTTCAGCAGTGCGGAGTGCAACACGCATATCTCCGGTCGCTACGTGGTCAAGAAAAAGATCACGGGCCAGCATGTCTCGAGTAGCATTATCGTTGAATTATTTTGGGGGGGATTTTCCTGCAATTATTTAATGGTTCAGGCGTTATAGGGTTAACTAGTGTACTAGCCAAACAGGTGTTAGGTTGTTAGCTACCAGTAAGAGAGCAGGAAAGATCCTTCCTTTCCCAGTCACCACCTCTTCCAAGATTTCCATCTGGAAAAAGGTTCCGGCCCTTTTCACCAGATCGTGTCACATATCTGTGTTAAGTTACATTTCATTAAGTGGGTTTAGTCTCAAACTTTCCAGACACTGCCGTGATAATAAACCAAGGAAGTTGGGGCAACACACGCAACTTTGTTGTAAGTGACTCACTAAATTGTTTTCCTTGAAGTAGCAGCCCTCTAATTTATGTCCACATTTGGAATTATTGAGACACAAGAGTTAACAAGGTCGGTGAATGCTGATTTTGAAAAACTGTATCCCATCGTTGACTCATGATGCTTCTCTCTGAAAAGCAACCTTGAAAACCCCCCGGAAATTAAAACATGTACAGTATTTCAATTTTTGTAATAAATGTACTGTGGGATGAGTTGCTGCAAGTCTGTAAGGGCAGGAAGCCATGATTGCACAGTAGATGACATCAGCATATGAAGAGAAAGAGTAAGGTAAATGCAGTACCTGCCCTGGCTTGTAGAGAGCCCAACAGAAGCAAGAGATTTCATCTTAACCATTATGAAGCAACTCCTCCAGATGTTTATTCTGTACTAGTCAGCATCCTCAACTGGCATGTGGCCGACATTTTCCTTCAGCTTCAGTGTGTCCTTTTCTTTCTTTTTTTCTTTCATTTGGTGCTGCTAACTTGAAAACACATGATATATCAGATCTAACAGGCCTTTGCTTGGAGAGGGAGGTCAGATACCCTTTGTCCAAATGCATCTTCCATCTTAACCCATCGGCAACAAACTATACTTAGTATCTGATTTACTGTGTGTAAACAGTATGTTTGCGTGGGAGAGGACAACAGAGGGAATCCAAATTACAAAATTCAAATGATGCATTACAATGTCCTCGCTGGACACTAGTGATGTCATCAGCATGTGACGAGACGAGGCCCTTGGGAGATTATTAACTTGTCAGGATTTCTACTTGAGAAACACCATAAGCAGAGGACTTATTACTGGGACTTTCCATAAGAATGTTGAAGTTTCAACAGCGAAACCCACTGGAATTTCTCTGTTGTATCCAGGCAGAAGAAAGCAGCTTGGCTTTTGGGTAGGATGGAGGGGAGCATTTGGCCTCTGAGTTTGATTTTGATGGGCGGAGAATTGCCACACCTACTGGGCAAAAGCCCCCTCACCAACGGAATGTGTTTCCCTGGAAGGCCTTTGGTAATAAGATTCATCTGGAACCAGGCTGAATAGTTGCCCCTCCTCCCCGAGGCAAGACACGGGTCAATTAAAGTCTTCTGTACTAGAGAGAGAGCTGGGGGATTTGGTACAGCAGTACTGTGAAGACTTGCATCACTTTAACTTAAAGAAACATTTCTGTCCCGTCCCCAGGCAGTGAAAAAGTATAAATCATCACATCATATCAGTGATAAGTAAATAATCCCCCATGGGAAATAAATATGAAGAAGAAAAAATACAGTGTATGCTTTTGAAATTGTACATTATGTTATGAAATCATTGTTTATACAACTCGTTCTAATGCCCTCAGTGAGCCCTCAACACTGTGAACCATCTGTGTGTAATTGGTTATGAATGTATCTAAGCATTTGTCTTTGTATTTTTTAAGGCTATGGGTGGTTACAGATGCTTACAGTAAGCTGTTGTATTGTGCTTTCCAGTTAAGAAAATATTCATAATGCTTTATACACAGATGGCTCATAGAAAGTGTTACCTAATGGTTTCATACAGTTAGAAAATATTGTGTTTATTAATGTATTCTCTATATTGGTAAAGGCCTCATGATAAGCAAAAGCTATGAGAAACAACTGAAGGTTTTTATGGCGCTAATGAGTGCTTGAGATTCCTTCCCTCTACCATTATGTTTTTCCTCTGAAGTTGCTGTGTCTGGTATTCGGGTCTGTCTCCATACAGAGGCACCAAACAGCCAAATAAATCCCCCACACTGCATTTAGAAGACATACAAGTTGTCGTAAGTTACGGACATGTACATCTTCAGGCGATTCAAGGGAAGAGCACAAAATGAAGTGCTTGAACAAGCCAGATGAGAGATGTGAATCACAGTCAGCGAGTCATTTCCTGCACACATAATTAATTGTGTTTTAGTCTGACACGTTAGCTTCAGACTGTTGCTCTACATCCACATGTAAATCTACGCATTGGGCTCATTCATTGTTCTCATGTCATCTTCATTATCATAATGGTTATCTGTGGGCCAAAATCTCTTACATTTTTTCTTGTTTTAGCTCTACTCCAATAGTTTGGAATCAAACAATTACTTTGAGGTTAAAGTACATATTTGCAGCTTTAATTGAATGTTTTATTTTTTTCAGTTTGGTTTCACCTTTTAGAAATCACAACTATTTTGATACATAGTCCCACAACTGGTTCACCTCATACCTCACTGGCAGAACTGAGCACGTCCCCCTGGGAAAGGCAAAACCCCACATCCACAATGTCACCTGCGGTGTCCCCCAAGGCTCGGTGCTGGGCCCCACCTTGTTCACACTATACATGCGATGCTCCCCCTTGGCCGTGTCATCCGCAGGCATGGAATGTCATTCCATTGCTATGCGGATAACACACAGCTCTATCTCAGAGTCAACCCCACCTCCTCTGCACCCCTGCCACTATCCACATTAACCACCTGCCTGGAGGAGATAGAGGCGTGGATGAAGCTCAACTTCCTACAGCTGAACAGCTCCAAGACTGAAGCCATCCTAGTTGGCACACCACACCAGGTCCGGTCATCCACCATCACCAACATCACCTTCTCTGGCCAGAACATTCCCCTCTCCACATCAGTCACCAACCTGGGCGTCAAAATGGACCCTCACCTCACCTACGAGACCCACATCAAACACCTGTGCAAGACGTCCTTCTACCACCTGAGGAACATCGTCAAACTCCGTCCCGCACTCACTCTGGCAGATGCAGAGAAGCTCGTCCACGCCTTTGTCTCCTCCAGGCTGGACTACGGCAATGCACTCCTCAACTGCCTCCAGAAACATCAATACATCCAGAACAGCGCTGCTAGGATCCTGATGAGCGCAAATATGATCACATCACCCCCATCCTCAAATCACTTCACTGGCTCCCCGTCTCCTTCAGAATTGAATTCAAGGTCTCCCTCCTCACCCACCAGTGCATCCACTCCAAGCTCCGCACCATGGGAGATCGCCCGGCGTTCTGCTCGGCTGCTCCCAGGCTGTGGAATGCTCTCCCTGACCACCTAAGGGCACCACACTCTGTGGATGCTTTTAAATGAGGCCTTAAAACCCACCTTTTTAATAGAGCCTTTTATTAGCCTTTTTTAATTGAAAATGTTTATTGTTTTATCTTTCGTCTTGTTTTTAATCTGTGGCACTTACAAATAAAATGTATTATTATTATTATTATTATTATTGAATGAATGAATGAATGAATGGTCTTTATTGTCATTGCTATAGTACAGGTACCAAACAACGAAATTTGGGAGGGGTGGCTCCCCTGGTGCTAGGAAAGAAAAAGAAAAAGAAAAAAAAAGAAGGGAAAGGAGCTGGTTTACATAAATAAAGGCTATGTACACTATCCACTATACTATACTGTACAGATAAAACGACTAGGGTTGTCATATTGCATATTCATATATTATTCATATTATTATTAGTCGTCCACCTATTTCAGGGCACCAAAAGTATTCATGTTTAATATTTGGTCGACAATCCTTAATAACTGTCTGAAGTCTGCGTCCCATTGACCACATCAGACACTGCGTATATTCTCTGGTGATGCTCTGCCAGGCCTGTACGGCAGCCATCTTCAGTATTTGTTCAATTGGATTCTGAACATTGACTTGGCCAATGAAGAACGTTCCACTTTTTGGCCCTGAAAAGCTCCCTAGTTGCTATGAGAGTATGTTTGGGGCCATTGTCTAACTCTATGATGCTTGATTTGATTTGCTTGTACTCGAGCAGCCAAGATGCTTCTGTAAACATCAGAATATATTCTGCTGCTGCTGTCCGCAGTAACATCGTCAATTAATCGTCATTAATCTTCATTAGCCAGCTATTGTGGCAGATACACTGCAAAAGGTTAGCTCTCAAAAACAAGAAAAAAGCAATATAGAATAAGAATAATTATAAATATATTGTATTATTTAGAATAAGCAAAATTATCTGCCAACAGAATCGTCTTTAGGACGTCTTATGGACTACAGAAGACGATCTGTAGTCCATAAGATGTCCTAAAGACGTCACCTGGACGTCCTAGAAAGACGTCATCTGAATCCACATTCCGGCTTCCCTGAGGACATCTTTTTGACTTTGTTTACTGGGCAATATGAAAAAATAAGACATTGAATTACATTAACCTCATAGATTTCAAATCCAAACTGAGTATAAAGCAAAAAAAAAGACAAAATGCTTCCTCTTTCCAATACTTATGGAGGGCACTGTATTTAGGATTTGCACACACACAGTAACAAACGAAAGACAAACATAAAAAATAAAAAAAAGGCACATTGTGCAGGGGATGTTACAAAACCTGGCAGAGCTTATTGAGAAGTCTCTTAATTGATGTGTTACTGTCGAGAGCAGGAGCAGAGAACGTATTCGGAAGTGTACAGAAACATCTTGCCTGCTTGAGTGCAATAAAATGCCAGAATCCAAATTCATTTAAATGGTGCTTCATCATACTGTAAGGCAATGAGCCAAAACATACTGCCATAGAAACTAAGGGGTTTTTCAGGGCCAAAAAGTGGAAAGGTTGACTGGCCATGGCAATCTTCAGATTTAAATCCAATTGAACATGCCCAAAATACCTAGAAACTAACTGAAGTTGGCTGCAGACCAGGCCTGGCAGATAATCACCAGAGAAGATACCCAGCGTCTGGTGGGGTCAATGGGTTGCAGACTTCAGGCAGTTATTGCATGCAAAGGATCGTCGACCAAACACTAAACACGAGTGATTCATTTGGATGAATCTGTCTCACTATTTATGGTGTCCTGAAATAGAGGGACTATGTATTTTTTTTTTTAAAGTGTTGGCATATATACGTAAGTGGAGAAACTATTCTGTACAGAAATACCATGAAATATAAAAGCTGAGAATCTCTACTTTAACCTCAGATTTTTTTTATTTCTGATCCGAATGTTTGGAGAATAGAGCTAAAAGAAGAAGAAAAATGCTTTATTATACCATTACTTACGCAGGTCACTGTATATTATTACGTTGTTGTTATATGTTGTATGTCATAATGACACATCTTCATTCATTTTTATTATACTATGAAAATGATAGCATATTTAAAGCAACTGTCCAGATCCATTTGGCAACACTTACATTAAGCCTAACCCTAACCCTTATGATGAGCTAATATTTAATTAATTTTGTGTTACAATCAATCATCTTTAGCATTTAATGAAGCCCTCTACTACACTTGCAACACGATAATATACAAGATATCGGTGCTGCATTTTAATTCTGTGTACATACGTATATATCTCAGTTCATTGGAGATAAATAAGAATGCTCCGTTTTTAAAAGTTTCCTCAAAGGTATTCTGTGAAAGGACAGAAGGGCTAAAAAAGAAGAATGTGTTTTTTCCTCGTCCGTCTCCCAGACATGCAGCGGCTGGTTTCTCTTGTCTTCCCGGCATGCTGCTCTTTTTTATGGACATCTGCTGGCACTTCCAGTTCTAACGGGTTTGCCATACGCCCCTCCAGAAGCAACACAGGACAGGAGGATCTGGAATAAACCTCCCCCCTCTCTCTCTCTCCCAGCCAGTGGCGGACTCAGGCTGTTTGAAGGGCAGGGGCGAAAAAGAAAAAAAGGGCACCTACTGCACAACATGGGACCCCATCAGTGCACATGGTCAAGTTTAGACCATTGGAAGGGCAGCCAATAGGGCACATCCTCTAATTTTGCCACTCAAAAGGGCACTTTAGTGAGATGTTTTTCAACCGTGGGGGCACATGGTCAAGTTAAGACCATTGGAGGGGCACCAATAGGGCACATCCTCTCATTTTCGCCACTCAAAAGGGCATTTTTGACACTCAAAAGGGCACTTAAAACAGACGTTTTTCAACCGTGGGGGAACCAGGAGGGGCGGTCGCCCCCCCTGCCCCCCCCCTGAGTCCGCCAGTGCCTCTCTCTCTCCCTTCCAGCGTAGAAGGAGAACACTGCTTCTGCTTGCACTTGAAAAGAAGACGGTAGGTCAGCAGGTAAAGCAGTGTACAGTAACAGTAATGTACAGTGTCATGAATTCCACCGTATAATACTTCACACGTCCAGTTCTGGGCCACACTGACTGTGCCCACCACTCATTTGAAGAAATGTTCCCTTGACTTGTGAAAAGAGGTAGTTAGTTACCTCATTCAAACCCGGAGTCCTCCTGTGGAAAAAAGTTAAAAGGAGATGAGGTTGACTTGTTTTCAAGTCTCTCCATTTCCTCACTTAATTGGGTCGCTCAGCAGAAGTGCACCGTTAGCATTACGTTGGCAAACACTTCCAAGGTTCGGAGGTTTTTTTTCCAAGGTATAAACTGCTATGAGGATAAAACTCTCCCACTCTATGGACTTAACCATAGAGTGGGAGAGTTTGTGATGTAATGTATCATTGTTTCAATACTGTATCTGTATCTTTTGTGTGTTATAGTTCACGGTGTATTCATATTTCATACCATCCTGATATGGTATGGAGCTTCCCTCCATCCACGACACCTATAAGGGCCGGTGTGTCAGAAAGCCCCTCAGGATTATTAGGGACCCCCCCCCCACCCCAATCAGAAACTGTTCAAGCTATGGACCTATTGCTAAGCCACACCCCAAAATAGAAATTGTCCAATCATATCACAGCAAAAGTCACCACAGGCTGAAAACTCAGACAAACCACTCGCTAATATCTGAAGGTGAAAAGCTTCTATTTCCCTCCCCCTCCCCTTCCCATGTGTCCCCAGCACTACCTTAATTTGGCCCCTATACTTTCTTTTATTTAGTTTTTGTTTCTATTTATTATTACTACTTGATAGAGTTTGTAAAGCGTCTTTGAGTGCTTATAAGTCTAATGTATTATTATATTAATATTATTATTATTACACAGGTTTCTGGGGCAAAGGGGATAGAGGTTATTTCTGGACTATGTCCCAAGTTATTCCACTCTGTAACACTAGTACGAGCTTTAAAAGTTGCAGGATTTCTTCCTTCCAGGGCCAAAGTTAACACAGCTCCACCTCCAAAGACAAAAAACAACACGCTGACTCTGTCATCATCATCATAAATTTTATTAAGACTTTCAGAGCCTCCCTCGTGACATTGTTCCTCAAGCAGAAGAATAACACCATGTTATTTCCTCGGAAAACTAAACAAAACTGTAGATATTGTGCCAGACCCAGGCTCACACACACATCCTCACTAAGCCCGAAACATCTCTGGAAGCGTGCCTCCACTCACCATATGGTACTGTATGCCAACATGGCTGTATCGTGCCCTTACATTGCCATCGCGCTGCCAGTGGTTGTCAGGTGAGAGTAAAGGCTGGGACACACCAAATGGTGGCCGGCCATCATGTAACATTAAACTCCTTGCCTCTAATCCTTCCCCTGAATTTTCCTTCTCCTCTTGCTTCCACCATGACGCTCTTTTAAAGTATTTCTCCTGAACAATTTCCTCAAAAATGTGACGGTAACTTGTTTGAACAGAGAATCTTTTTTAGGAAAGCAAACCGTTTCCCTTTCATTTTGCCGCCACCACCAAATGAGGGTCAACAGCTAACAATGGGAAGCTCTTATAGGAGAAATGTTAAATCCAGTGGAAAGAGCGATAACTTTGGTGTTTGAGCAACTTGTGTGCAAAATCAACAGAAGAAAATGGTGACATTGAAAATGGTCAAACACCTGGTTTTAAATCAACACATAAATACCCAGGAATCGACAACGGAATATCCATCGTGACAACACTCATTGTTGAGTCACACACGGTCAGCCCATTCCATTTTGTGGTTTACTAAGAAACTAGGAGGGGTAACGCAGAGCACGGTGTTTATGTACAGAAACTACAGTACTGGAAAAAGACGATAATATCATTCAAAAACCTTACTGTACAGTACCATTGGTATTGTTTTTCTTTTCCCTATCAAATTAATGTGCACAGAGATATGCTGTGAGATCGATACATATTTTAACACTTCTGTGTCAGACATTCTGCTTAAATATCCCATTGACATTAGACATAATACCAAATGCTAATTAAAACAAGTCAATTGCCAGTTTACTTGGGTCACTATTTGAAGCACTGCGTTTATTTTTGAAGTTAGTGCTCTAAATGTATTCTCCACGGTTCTATGGTTAATGCTTTAAATGCAAAGCAGTGTCTTAACCTCTAAGCTTCACATAAACCTAAAGTTAGCACAAACAAACCACATGGTCTCTAATTGTTCTGAAACAATGTTCCCCCAAAAAGTAAATGAAGAATATGACTGGAACAAATATTTGGTCGTAACACAGCTTAGCTTGATTCCAATAAGAACGATCTGTTAGAAACAAGGACTGTTTCTCAAATAAGAGAAGAAGAGAAGAGAAAAAGTAATCTTTGTTTACATGTGGCGTCAAGTACTGCAACTTTATGAGTGTTGCACAACAGTTTGTTTGCACTAGAAAGAACAGGGAAAAGAGCACACTGACACATACACACACACACACACACACACACACACACACACACACACACACACACACACACACAGACGCAGACCATCACACACACACACACACACACTCACCAGGGTCCAGGGCATAATCAAACCTGTGCAAACTTAGTACAATACTCTGCTTCTCTTCAAATGGAAAACAGAGGCAGGCGAAGGTCTTTTGTCTTTTTTGTTGTTGTTGTTTTGTTTTTTAATCACACTAAAATGCCTCGGCTCCTTAAGGCACTTATGAAGACCACAGGAACAAAAATAAAAACAATTTGGTTCTGTTAAGATGTAGTGCAGCTGCAGGACCTTGGGGGCGTACAAACACCCAGTAGGCACAGCAATGGCTTGTATGGAGGTGCGACTGACAGGTCCCTGCGACCTGAAGACTTGCGTATGCTCCCAAAGCATAAGCTGGGCGTTAGAACCCTAAGCTAGGCGTTAGCTTAGGTGAGTTCTCACGTCTTCCACATGGGAGACCCGGGTTCAAACGCCACCTCCTCTGTCACACTGACTAACAGGAAACATTTAAGACAAATGCTGTAAACACCTGAGCAGTCAAGCTCATACTCTGAGAAACACACCCAAGTGGATGGTACTGGACTCTAAACAGCAAATCTCAAGAGACATCCTATTAGTGCACTATTTGTCCAGAACATGGAGCTTTGGACAAATAGGTGCCTAATTGGGAAACGGGCCCCTTTCATGGGTTCCATGTATGACACAATCGTGATTTTGTCTCTACTTGTATTTCTCCGAGCATGACGGCTTAAACGTGCCTGTCTTAGACTCTAAAAACAAAAACAAAAAAAGATTTACAAACACTTTAAATAAATGTGCTGTATATGAAAAATAAACAATTGGTTTACATAGCAAAATTGGTGTGGAATGTCAGTGAAGTACTGAGTACACAGGTCCCTTGAAACCAATAACTTTTACTTAGAATCCAGTCAAGAAAGTGACTATTATGCCAAGTGCACAAACAGGCCTCACCAGCCCCTTCAAGGACGTATTCCCCCTTTTTCTTTCCAAGTCTTTGGCTTTCCTGACCAAAATTCAGGCCAAATTAAGCAGAAGCCACTTTTGTAGCGCAGCAACCCCAGCTATCCCAGTCCTCGTACATATCAGGGTACATGTCTGTATTTCCTCCAGGTTCTCTAACGTCCCCTGAAACCTGGCTTGAAATGGCGGCCATTTAGGATCCGAGGGGAAAAGTGTTGGAGCCGATGACTGATGCTGTCCTCTACAGGCTGTCATACATGTGCAGGGTACGCTCCAGTTGCTGGCCCACACGCTGATAAAAGGCTATCTGCTGTTTGAGGTAAGCCTGCATCATCTCCTTGAAGTCCACCTCACGTCGCTGGTGGAAGTGATTCATCTCTGCCTGCAGGGCGAACCCCACTGTCCGGCAACGTTTGCGCACGCCGTCCGCCTCGTCCTGGTCCATCTTTCCTTCATCGCTCATCCGCTGGCTCTCTTTCACCTTGGCAAACGCACCTGAGGATGAAAAAGCAGTTTTCAGTTAGCTACTGAGACGAGGGTGATGCTACGGCCAGTGGTAGAGGGCCTGTGAACATTCTATATGACAGTTATAGACTGATTCAACAGAAATGTGAGCCTTTAACTTCCTCCTAGGTAAACCTCATGAAACATGTCCTTGACTGACCATGAAGATTATAGAAGACTTTGTGGTAGCAAGCCTTTTTGTTGATACATTTGTCAGCATCCTCAAGCGCTTGAAATGCTTGCTTCATACGTGAAAACATAACAGCTTGGACTTTGTGGAATAGCATGATGCTACACCAGAAGATATGAATCTGTTTGATAACAATGAACCATTGCCTTGTCTGACAGTACACCGTTTCTGAGACTGAGCCCTGAATACATTATGACTTTGCTCCTTTAAGCCAGCTAGGTGCCTTTATACGCCTTAGGGAAGGGCAAGAACCCTCCCTCCGCATACCAAACTCTCTTGGATTCAAAAGGGAGCTTGAGGAAAGCAAGTTAAAACCAGATTCATCATAATTGCAATGACATCATCTTCCAAACATGGAACATGACAGCACGATGGCATGTCGCCAGACTGCATTTATTGCCTCAACATACATAAAAACCTAGAAGGGCTAGATTCAAACTTGCCATAGCAAAAAAGACTATGCAGTATCTTTTGTTAACCCAAAAATCCAGCTAGCAGGGCATCGTCTCACAACTGGAAGCATCATCCTGGGAGAATTGTTCGTTTTTTTACAGCCCCACAAATGGTTATGAGAACAGGAAAAAGCTATGTGGTAAAGGTCAATATAATGTAGGTTTTCTGAGACTGAGCCCTGAGTCTAAGTGTTCTGAATGTGTGTCTGCTTCTATAGAAGTCTGCGGTCTGAGTCGTCATGCAGGGCATTTTGTGGTTGTTATGTGCAATCTGTAGCTTTGACCTAGATTAAAGTGTTGTGTTTTCCACATGACGAGGAGAATGCGTGTAACCAGATAGCATGACGGCAGTACAAAACGGAGGGGCATGGAGTGAACAGTTTGTTCGGAATGCTAGGAATAATAATAATAATAATAATAATAATAAATTAGACTTATATAGTGCTTTTCTAGACACTCAAAGACGCTTTACAAACTGAAAAGATCGAGTAGTAACAATAAAAAGAAACAAAAGGTAAATAGAAGAAAGTATAGGGGCCTAATTGTGGTAGTGCTGGGGACACATGGGAAGGGGAGGGGGAGAGGGTTAACTGGTGAAGGCAAGCTTGAAGAGGTGGGTTTTGAGGGCCTGTTTAAATGTTGGGAGGGTGTTGGCCTGTCTGATGTGGTTGGGGAGGGCGTTCCAGAGGGACGGGGCTGCGGCTGAAAAGGCCCTATCACCCCAGGTCCGGAGCTTGGTCTTGAGGGTGGTTTGGTCGTCAGACCTGAGGCAATGGGAGGGGGTGTGGTGGGGACGAGGTCGGCAAGGTAGGAGGGGGCCAGATTGTTGATGGCTTTGTAAGTACATTTGAACACTTTTACAATGTTTAACTTACCAGGCATAATGAAGCCATCATAAGGTCTAAATAAATCATCTTCACAACCATTCATTAAGCAAATGACACGATATTTAAAGGCCAGTAAAACGGTAATGCCTCATTTGACAAAGTACCAGATATAGGCTATGGAGCTGTTATTGGGTAATCAGCGTTTGGTTCAGCCTAGTTATGGCCTGAACCGAGCAACCATTGAAAGTGCCAAATCGCTGTGGCTAATTTCTTAGCTGTTTTATCACCGATGTTTAAGGGTGTGTTCTCACGAGAACATTTGCTTCACTTGGAATCTGAGTTTTGGATAAAATTCGCTTTGCTCTGTCGTTTGGAGCTGTGAGAACGTGCATTCGATGTCGCTCCCGGAGCAAACAACCGACGCATGCTCCGCTTGAAAAGGGTGGTTTCGCTCCGGTTAGAAACAATGCATGCATCACTTCACTTTTGGTGAGAACGCTGCTCGAGGCTGTCCATAGGAAAACAACAGAGCATGCGTGTTGATCTGGATTTTTCGGACCAATCAACTACCACGTCTGTTGCTTCGATTGCGTGCTTTGATTGCTCCGATGACGTATGTTACTTCGTTTACATAAAGGGCTGTGAGAACGCAAATCAGAGAAATAATTTATGCAACAAAGTTGCAATCTCATCCACTTGCTCCGGGTCATGATTCAGATTTTCATGTGAGAACATGACCTAAGTGTACTAATTTCATATGTCTACTCACAACATACAGTATGTCTACTCACTATGCCAATGTCTACACACCGCTGAAAGTTTTCTTAGTCAGTCCTACAGCAATTTCTACACAACCATTTAAAATGAGACTTTCGGGCCCTGTCAGGTAATGTAAGAGCATTGCATTGAGTTAGGTTTGTAGGAAATATAGTTTTTATCAAAAGGTATAAAATATCGCATTCACGTGCCCATAGATGATGTATGGTGAAGACCAAAATGCTAACGGTTTTGATAAATGCTAGGCTAATGCTAGTCTAATGCTAGTCTAATGCTAGTCTAATGCTAGCCTAATGCTAGTCTAATGCTAGTCTAATGCTAATCTAATGCTAGTCTAATGCTAGCCTAATGCTAGTCTAATGCTAGCCTAATGCTAGTCTAATGCTAGTCTAATGCTAGTCTAATGCTAGTCTAATGCTAGTCTAATGCTAGTCTAATGTGAACATTCTAAGCTGCAAATACAGCAACAAACAGCACATCTGCTGGCTGCTGTGCGGTGGCAGCTGTTGAATGTGTTGGTCTGTTGTGCCTTTTCCTCCCACACACCCTGCCTTTGTTCCTGAATCTAAGGCCTGTTCAGCCTGGGCATTTAAAACAGGCCTCAACACTAGAAAAACAGCCCAGGCTTTTTTACCTACTAAACGAGACGCCTCGGGGGTCAAATGGCCCCCTCTTTACAATGGGAAGCTGCTGTTTACACACGACGACCACTAGTTGGCCGCTTGTAAATGAGCCTTCTTCCTAGAGAGAATTGAGAATTGAGAACTGAGAATTGGATGCTTCCAACTTTGTGGCAACAGTTTGGCGAAGGCCCTTTCCAGTTTTAGCATGACAATGGCCCCATACACAAAGTGAGGTCCATAATGACATGGTTTGCCGAGTTTGGTCTGGGAGAACTTGACTGGCCTGCACACAGAGCTCTGACCTCAACCCCATCAAACAACTTTTGGTTGGATGAATTGGAACGCAGACTGCGAGCCAGTCCTTCTCGCCAAACATCAGTGCCCGACCTCATTCATGCTATTGTGGCTGAATGGGAGCAAATCCCCGCAACCATATTCTAAAATCTAGTAGAACGTCTTCTCAGAAGAGTGGAAGCTGTTATAGCAGCAAAGGTATTAGGAACACTATTATACTAATATTGGGTAAGGCCTCCCTTTTCTCTCAAAACAACCTCAATTCTTCAAGGCATTGATTCCACAAGATGTTGAAAATATTCCTTTGCGATTCTAATCCATGATGAAATGATCCCAATTCCTGCACATTAAGCTGTAAATCTCCCATTCTACCACATCCCAAAGGTGTTCTATTGGATTCAGATCCGGTGACTGGGAAGGCCACTGAAGAACAATGAAACTCATTGAACACACTGAACCAGTTTGAGACGACTTTTGCTTTGTTACATGGTGCATTATTATGCCAAGATGATTTAGATTATTTGTTTGTTTCAAAAAAAAAAAATCATCTATTTTATCTTTTATTTTATGCACTTTGAGATTATCTTGGATAAAGAAAAGCGTTTTATAGATGTAATAAATGGTCATTATTATCATTAGTAGTAGTAGTTTCAAGATGTGAACGATTCAGGTAGCTTGCACAGTTAATGTTGGCAAGGGGAAGGTCATTATTCTGGTCGTCATTAGTCCAGTTCATGCATTGCGACGTAAGTTCACTGAGGTGAAAGTAACTGCTAGGTAGTTAGCAAACTCAATGTATGAAGTAAAGCCAATTCAAATGAATAGGTTGAATAAAGCACTAACAGGCTAGTACTGTGGCCATAGTCCATGTCAAATAAACCCACTTATTTGAACGAGAGAACAACAGAAAACAGAGAACAACCAAAACAACAGGTCAACCATGTCCCATCCTAGTTCCTATTGTAGTTGTACTGTTTGTGTTTACATATGGCGCTTCTCCACTACCGTACCGCACCGCACCAGAACCCGTGAGCCCGGTTTGTTTTGCTTTCTCCACTGCCAACTGGGCCGTACCGGGCCGTAGTACCCGTACTGACTTTAGCTACCCTTCCCGACTCGGAGCGAAAGGTACTATCCGTGCCAGGCTGTGTGTGACGTGTGACGCTGCAGACCGTTGATTGGTCAATGGAAATCGTCACAACATCGTCATCCCATGTTCATACTGTATGGAGACAGGTCCAGCCCCTCAGTTTACAAGAGACACGTCAGAGGGTCATTACTGTATTCATACTGTCCAAACGTTGAGCCTGGCTGCCTGGGTCGACCTCTAGCCTCTTTCACACATAGTTCCCTGTCATTTCCATGGAATCCCGAGCTGTGTCGACCGGGCATTTTCGCCGTTCACACATGAGCCAAATGCCGGTAGATTCCCGTGTTCCCGTCCCCTTTCACACATGTCGGCAATTCCCTGGTTGCTTGAATCATTGCATGCATTCAACTGGATGCAGAACTGGAGCGTGTGTTGGAAAACCTTGTTAGTACATTGGTGACATTATGGGTGGTGGTGGTGCTCATTTAGAATAGTCTTTTGCTTATCTCACTTATAACATAGATTTTGGTCATTCATAACACCCTTTATATTGTAGCAATTAGCAATCATTGATTTCTGAAGCATCTATTCTTGCCCTAAGCATTCATGTCTTCATAAGTTATAATCAATCAGGAAGTATGATAATAACATGTTCTTGTGGTAAATAGTATGATACATAACACTCATTGTACTCTCATGGTGACTGTCATTTACCTTGAGGTGCTTGTAAAAACACAACAACAAAAACACACTAATTTCCTCAGGTTAATCCACTGTATTAAAGGCCTGGTGATGAATGCCAAATGGCCGGTCACCAGTAGATTTGTTTATCTAGACCAAACAGACTGTTCTCCCCCAGCTATCTGGTGACAGTCCCTGTGTGAAGCTAGCATCCCATTCCAGCACGGTACCGCTGGGACGACAGACGGTGTGTGTGTGTGTGTGTGCGCGCATGTGTGTGTGTGTGAGAGAGAGAGAGGAGGACAGAAAGAGTGGGGGTAATAAGAGACACGAGAAAGAGATGGAAGACAGAGAGGGAAGGAGAGCGTGAGAGAGAAAAAAAAAGAGAGAGAGGAAGAAAAATCAGAGGGAGAGAGCGAGATTAACCGAGAGAGACAGATTAAAACTGTGAACACAAACCCCGCTGCCGGATTAATCACAGGAATCTCCAGTACTGTCCTGTGCATTCCCCCATTCTCTTCCCACAGGCCCTTTGGGTGTCACTTTACAGCCACAGTCATGTGATGTGAACTGTCTGAGAGGGGCATTAGCTCTTCGTTATTCGCATGCCTAATCTATCTAGGATAATTGGACTCCCCACCACACCCAACCTCACAGCACTAAACAACAGGGCCATCTCACATGATCGCAACCACAATAGAGCAGGACATCACCCGACACCCGCCCACTCGATCTGTACCTCGCCCCACTGCCATCCGGGCGTAGGTACAGAACACTAAGGTGCAAAAGGGCTCGCTTCGGTAAAAGCCTGATCCCCGCAGCCATTGTTGCCTTAAATAACAGAGTGTGTGCACTTGTGTATCTGTCATGTGTAGTACTGTCTGTTGTTGTCTGTGTTATACAGTGTTGTATGTATACAGTATATGTATACTGTACAGTGGTGTGGAAATGAATTTCCCCCTGGGGACAATAAATCTAATCTAATCTAATCCATCTGCATATCTCTCTGATCTGAGCATGTCATCAGATGAGAGGGGAAAGTCTGTCCTTGTAACAGTTTGTGTTTATTTACAGCACACATCAGTGTGTGTGTGTGTGTGTGTGTGTGTGTGTGTGTGTGTGTGTGTTGTGTATGTAAGTGGGTTGGTGCTCCTTTGAAGAGATCCCAGCATGCAGTAGCTACACGATGAGCAACCTGATTTCCGTACTAGCATTAGTGTTTTCAGGACAGACCTCTATCTAAAATCTAATTTTAGTCACGGCCAAACTGGGTCCTCCGATTTACACACAAAGCTAATTAACTAATTATACATGTTTAACCCCAATACAGAGGGGTTTTGTTCAAGCCACAGCTCACCTGCACCACGCTTTTGTTTATTGAAATCATCAGAGGACCAAAATGCTCCACCTGCAGACATATAATAACTATGCCCCCTTAAATTAAACACAGTTGCAGCTAAACAAGGACAATATATCATCAGAACTGTCAATCACAAGAGCTGCCTGAACAATACATAATTGTTTTGGAATAAAACTGATAGAAATGTGCAACATCAGACGTGTCAATGCCTAATGTTGGACGTCAGAACAGTCGTGTCATCTGAAGCTCCAAAGCTGCTAGCCAGACTAGCCTGTTCCAAGTCACAATCAAAAGACTTGGGGCTTTCAACACTAGAACAGCCGTGCCTTTTTGCCTACTAAAAGAGCCGCCTCTTCAAAATGCTAACCTGCTATTTACACACAGCGACCACTAGTTGGCCACTTGTAAATTAGCCTGCTTCCTACACAGAAAAACTGCAAAATAGTTAGCTTATCCTGAAGTGATTTTGAAAATGTAAGGATACTGGGTGGTAGAACGCACATATCTAGGAAAAGTCATGAAAGGAGGGTCCTGAAATGTCATTGAGTGCAAAGATATACAAAAGAAAAATCACTTACAGGGGTCAAATGATCCCTCATGGCCGATTAAGTGTTAACTGAAGGACAAATGTAGATTGTGAACAGAGTTCAGGATGTGTGTGTGTGTGTGTGTGTGTGTGTGTGTGTGTGTGTGTGTGTGTGTGTGACTGTGCACGGACACAAGGGGAGAGAAGGGGTGTTGGACTGACGTCTGTGCCAAGCACAACAGAGAACTGGCGAGATATATACACACACACACACACACACACCCCTTCTGTCGTCACAGCGGTACCAAGACACACACACACACACAAGGCTCTTTCTCTTTCTCTCTCTCGACGACACAGGCACACACTCACACACTCACACACACACACACACACGCACGCACACGTACACACACACACACACACAGACGCACACTGGCACGCACACACGCACAAGCAGATATACACACACACAGGCACACACACACAGGCACGCACACACAGGCACACACACACAGAGCACACAGGCAAACACACACAGGCACACACACACACACAGGCATGCACACACAGGCATGTACACACAGGCACACAGGCACGCACACGCACACGCACACGCACACAGGCACACAGGCACACACACCTAGATGAGCAGACCAGATATCATCAGAGATAAGACAGAGAGGCTCATCCTCCCTCCTGGTTTTCCATCGCACTCATGGAAGCAATTAACGGTCAACACTTTCCTCTGGACAAGCTAAGGGAACTTCAAAACCATGCCAACTTTCTTTGCAAACCACAGTATGTCAATGGTCTCTAAACATCGCCTTTTAACAACAGCCACTGTAGCACAGTGTTCTTGTTAGAAGAACACGGGCAAACAAGTCTAAGTAGAGCCTGCTGACTGCCATATAACTGACCCTACGGCAAGCTGAGAGGAAACAAAAAAGAGAATAGATTAATGACATTTGACTGAACAATGATGAATTTGTTCACTGAACCACCCGTGGGTTAGTACCCTAGAAATCAGATACAGGAGGGGTTTAAAAGACTTGTTTTTTTACATGATGATGGCCCCATTTTGGTTAATAAAGCTAAGAATACTGTTGGACCATGATTGCAATCAAGTGCTGTACACAGAGAGACAAGGCGAATCTCCTTCAAGGCAAACTGTTCCACGAGACCCAACTGGTCTAATGAGACACACATTGAGTGGTGTTCCACAGATGATGACTTCTTGGAAGTCGACGGACTCGTGTTGATGAAGTTGACTTCATCCCTGTCACAGTTGATCAGTCGATATGAGGAGACATACATGTGTTGTTTGTTTGTCTATTGTAAAGGTATGTGCATTATTGCATTATTTATTACATCACTGTCAGCTAAACAGTAATTCATCGGTTGCAATACCCCCCTCTCTTTCAGTAGGTTGCTGTGTGTTTTTCATCACTAGAGATAATGCTTCACAACACACAATGAGGGACAACAATGGAAATGGTATTTCCAGCAGCTTCCAATTGTTGCCCTCAAACCAAACCGGTATAGCAGCCTTCTTATCAAGAACTGTGATTTTGCATGGAGCCCTTTGCCGGGCAAGTCAGACACGGCACCCAGACAGGTCTTTACAGAGCCCTCCAGACAACCCTTGATTGATGGATACGGTTTCCACGCCAACGCAACCATAGTGTCATCGCTGTTATCAGCACAGCAGCCAGAGTCAGAGTGCAGATGCCAAGAGTCTTAAAGAGGAGATCTTTATAGCTTCATTGGATGTCTTTCTGTCACGGGGAAGAGGGATGAGAGAGTGGGGGAGGGGAGAGCTAGGAGGGCCAAACACTCACTGTGTATCTTCATCACTAATACTGCAAGAACGAGATCCCACACAAAGTACTGGCTGTTCATATACATTCATAACGCCTGACGTCAATTGTCTTTGAGCACCATAGAAGCACAAGTAGGAAAACGCAAACTTGATCAGCTGAAATTTCAGCTTTTGATGAATATTTAATGCACCAATAAAATTTCAATTTAAGTATCCTATTCACATAAAGCCATGGGCGTAGGTCTGGGCAGTCTGGGCGTAGGTTGTGAGTGTGGGGGGGGACGGACTTTTGCTGGGTGGGGGGCCTTTTTAAGCCTATTTCCTGTATTTCACAATACTCATACACAATACTTTTAACAATACTCATGGGATATACTTAATGAAACCTACGCCCCTGTCTAAGTCCCTTGTGTGCGCCATTACTTACCCAAGTCTCTGTAAACAAAGTGTGTGGCTAAAATCGCTATATGTAAAGCACTTTGAATAGCCCCTGTTGTATGAAATGTGCTATACAAATAAATGTGCCTTGCCTTGCCTAAAATTGTACACTAAAACAACAATAAAAACTCTAACAAAATGTCCCTACAAAATAATTGAAAAAGTATTTCAGTAATTGTGCAGCTACATACCAACGTCATAACTAAGACTAAACCTGAAACAGCAGTGGACCAGGACGAGACACGTTAGGAATGCAGTGGCATTTGGAGAGATGGTGTGTGAAAAAACACAGTCCGACCCTTTGTCGAGATTTATGTGTGGGCAAATAGAGACAAGAAAGCATTCACTCACAGAGACCAGACATAGATGGTATAGACCAGACATAGCAACGGGCCTCAGCAGAACTAAAAGTATAAAACGGTTTTAAAAATAAAAAAAACGCTTGAATGTTTCGTAATCCAAGCATGATCATACAGCGTGGTATTTATCTAGCGGTTAAATGGACTGACTTATGTATATATATTTAGCGCCTTATTCCAAAGCGCTTTACAACGGCCTGTCATTCACCCATTCACACACACATTCACACAACAATGGCGGCAACAATGGCACAAGGCGCCGGCCCGCTCACTGGGAGCAATTTGGGGGTTCAGTGTCTTGCCCAAGGACACCTCAACATGTGGCCTGCCGGGGTTCGAACCGCCGATCTGCTGACCTTGCGATCATTAGACGCTGGCTCTACCTCCTGCGCCACAGCCGCCCCAATGGTTGATCACACTGGGAAGAAATGAACTGTGTACAGTCTACAATGCAACCAGTAGTATGATTGTCACCTAACCAGCGTGGGAGTCTATCAATCCATCTATTCAGGAAGGAACACCCTGTGCTCTAGGGCCTGATCGATAGGAGCCTGACCCACATAGGCTCATGTTATAATACAGTATCAAATAGCTCTCTTTGTGTGTCAGTGTGTCTCTCTGTATGTGTGTATGTCTCTCTCTCTCTCTCTGTGTCTGTGTGTGTGTGTGTCTCTCTCTCTGTGTGTGTGTGTGTGTCTCTCTCTCTCTCTGTATCTGTCTCTCTCTCTCTCCCTCTCTCTGTGTCTGTCTCTCTCTCTCTCTCCCTCTCTCTGTGTCTGTCTCTCTCTCTCTCTCCCTCTCTCTCTCTCTCTCTCTGTGTCTGTGTGCGTGTCTCTCTCTCTCTTCCTCTCTCTCTCGCTCTGTGTGTCTGTCTCTCTCTCTCTCTCGACACTTGTTTTGGTATAAAGTGGAGAGATAGGTGGGAGGAAATGTGAAATGTGACTCAAATGTGACTCAAATATGGATGCATGGATCAACAGTCCATGAAAAATAATGTGATAGTTTCAACAGTTTCCTATATATAGGTCAGACACTTTACAATCAATGGGCATAAATCGTTAGCCTAATTTCCGTTGTCAAGTGTTTGTTGAACAGCAGAGCAAATGCTAGATTGTTTTTCTCTCTCTCACACACACACACACACACACATAGTAACCGTACACTGCTTTTCCCATAATTCACCATACATCTCAACCTTTGAGGGCTGTTGTTTTACTGTTTCCCTGGGTACCTGAGTATGCACAATGTCATGATTGCACCTTTATCCAAAGCCACTTACAGTACAGTAAGTGCACATTTCCCTCTGCATCTTTTATGAACAATGAAGGAGCAGGAGCAGGTTTAGTTAGTTTGTTGGACACCCCCCGAAATGGACTTGCAGTGTTGTGTTTCTCAATTCAAAGAGGGAGCCACCAGAGACAGAAAGGTGATAATCGGAACACTCCCCTAGAACACTCCCCTAGAACAGCCATGTCAGTGACAACATATTTGTATCCAAACCGAGTATCGGGTAGTAGGCTACTGAAATATTTATTTCCCTGATCGCTACCGATTAAACAGAGTCATTACAACCGTCATACATCAGGAGTGTGCGGGTGTGAGAACAGACAGAGACATCATGTGACACATACCGGTACTTCCCAGAAGCCGGGCACACACCTGTTTGACATTCTGCTTTCAAACAAACCAAACATGACAAAAAAGATGTGGCTCTCCTGTGTTTCGTCACATAGGGTAGCGATCAAGGCAGGCCTTTTGTCCACACAAAAGCCTTGCTGGCTTATACCACGGGCATATTTGCATGGAAGCAATCCATTATTCTCTTGTTAAATTGTGTCAGAGTATCAGTTGTAATGAAAAAAGTACTTTCCAAGTTATAGCTGCTATTTTTTGCCAACAGCCTTGGACTGCATAGCATTGGAAAAAGACAGGAAAAACTAAAAGTAAATTTGAATGAAAAGACAAGTTTGGAATTTGACAAGTTGCGATCATTGTACCACAAGCGACAGACTTCAAATCCGCATAATCGCAGACTAAAGGTCAACTTGGTGCTGGGCCGTGAAACTACCAAGAACAAACATGTCATGAGTTTCTCCAGGCCTCACCTATAACTCATTCTGTTTGGCCAGGTGCTACCGGTCCACCACACATGGGAACCAGCTCCTAAACCTTTCATCTTTTGCAAGGTGCCGACAGACCAGTCTGACACTGACACCATATGGCGCTTTTCCGTACCGTACCAGAACCCGTGAGCCCGGTTTGTTTTGTTTTCTCCACTGCCAACTGGGCCGTACCGGGCCGTAGTACCCGTACGGATTTTAGCTACCCTTCCTGACTCGGAGCAAAAGGTACTATCCGTGCCTGGCTGTGTGTGACGTGTGACGCTGCAGGCCGTTGATTGGTCAATGGAAATCGTCACAACTTCATCCCAGGTTCCAGTTCATCGCTAGCCGCCATTTTTAAAGAGGGTCAGCAAGTCAGTTTCACTGCATTGTGTCTTTCCTCCTTGTTCGAGGTTACAGCATGGTCTCCTTGCAGTTCCAGCTACGCTACAGAGCACAGTTGAAAACAAAAAGGGGTAACAATGGTAACCGTTCCACTCCAAGTTGGCTAAGCATGGTGTAATACAGTGCCCTGCCCTGCGTAAGTAATGGGACAGTGAAGCATTCTTTCTTCTTTTGGCTCTACTTAAAATGTTTGGATTTGAAATCAAACAATTAATGTGAGGCTATTTCAGGGCACGGAAAGTAATAGGACAGATTCATATAATGTCCAAATTAAGCACTTAGTCTTCCTTCAGGGGTGCAAACCTGCTAAATTAGCCGTTTTTACCTCAAAATAGGTCATCCATGTGAATCGTGTTGGGGGGGGGGTCTAAGTCTCATCAAAGTCACATGATGCGCGAGCTAACTAATCTTCCTGTCTGCTAAACTCCGCTGCTGTTGAAATAACTTTTAGCTTAGTGCTAGTGATATATATTTAGCACCATTAGTGTTATGCATAGCTATGTTTTTGCTCTTTTTCTTTTGACTTCTTCATCCTAATAACATCTTTCTTGACTTACATTGACACCGCTTTGGACCTCATGTTGACAGACACCAATATCAGACTCCAAAGGCAAATCCAAAGCCTTGAACCAATACTAGACATTGACAGCTGTCTTACTGTACGCCTGCACAAATGATGTGACAGAACACACCTGACTACCCAGAAACCACCTGTGAAGCCATTTGTCCCATTAACCTTCGGTGCCCTGAAATAGGGGGACTATGTCTAAAATGTCTAAATGGTGAAACCATTAATAAAATAACACTGTAACCTAAAATAAAAGCAGGGGGGGGGCATATAGGCCTACATAAATAGCTAAATAGTAATAGATGGAGATGGAGGAGAATATAGTTGATCGATGGAGCAGGGAAAGAGCATGAGAGCACCAACAGGAGACAGAGAGAGAGGGCGGTCTGGCATACACCCTACAGAAGGGGATCTTAGATTTATGTCCCGGCCTCTCCAGCCTTTCCTACCCAGCCTTGCTTTATCAATGCCATATGAAACACCACACACCACACCCCCGAAAGACTGCAACAATATTTCATTAGTTCACAATATAGTTCAAACACTGGTCATTGGGACACACATTGTAATGCGGGGGATTAAAATGAGAGAGGGGGAGGGGGTGAAATGTACAGGAAAATGTGAAGCTCTGTTCTGTTTGTGCGGTATGTTGTCCCAGCTGGACTCAGTTCAGAGGAACAAGAGTCACATCGAGGGAAGCTCTCTCTCTCCGGTCCAGCAGGGAAGCTTTAAAGGGATGGTTCAGCCTCTTTTCATGTTTAGGTGCCTATGAGGATAACTCAGGGTAAGATGATATTTAACCTAAACATGAGAATAGGCTGAACCATCCCCTTTAGCTGATAGGCGATGTCCAACTCACTACTAGGGCTGTAACTGTGCCACCACACAACCGTGATTGTGTCGAGCCACCCACAGAGTTAGAGCAAAAAAACAACCTGCAACAACCACCATTGAGATTGTTTCGGTTGTTATATGTTTTATTTAGAGTTAGCTACTTTAAGGAGCTAGCAACTCCATCTCGAAATGAAAGCGCTATCCACCCTATCATTTAAGGCATGAAAGGTATACGTAGGTGAAGATTTCGCTTTTAATATGAAGTGAAAGGGATAGAAGACCTGTTCTAGTGAAATAGTAGAAGTCTGTCCCTGTGAAAAAGGCGCAGATCGTTTGAATTGAAAAAGATTGTGTAACATTCACCAACGCCCTTATATGCCAATGACGACGACCGCAATTGTGGCTAACTGTGTGGGAGGCAACACTCCCCTTTTATCACCTGATACTGTAGACAGGTTGTTTGAGAACTGAAACTAGGCTGTATTGTGCAGGTTATTTGAGACCTGAAACTAGGCTGTGATATGCCGGTTGTTTGTCTGCCTTGCTCAAATACTGCATTGGTACTGCCCACAAATACAGACCAATGGCTCAGTATCCGATCTTGCCTTTTTTTTTTTTGATTGATTGAAAACTTTATTAGAAGATTTGCAGAAGTAGGTACATGAAAGTACATATTACATACAAGGTCAACTAACAGGATAAAAACCCAAGAAAGCCACTGGCTTATTTCAATTGGGGTCCTTGATTAGGCCTAGACAACAACACGAGAGCCAAAAGCTGCCCGTTGTTTCAATACGGCCACGATATTTCATCTTATTTCATCATCCTCCAGCAACTTTATTGCTAATAATATCTAACCTTCATCTCGTTTAATTCTCTGCTGAAATATGCAGAATCATCTAAGAAACATGGTATTGCTATTGCTTGATATTCCATGTCTGACATCATAATGGCGGATTAACGGCACTCCTGCCACATTGTCACACCAGTGGCCAAATTCTAAACTTCAGCCTACTGTAGCTTAGACCCCAGGCATGGCTGCTCACGGCCATATTTGAACTTGTTATTGACAACCAACCAGTACTCAAGTTGTAAAAGAAAAAAATCAGGGGGGATGGTGCAGTTTATCATAATTATGGGGACAGTTTTAGCATCCCCACAGGGTCAGTGACTTCAGTGTCAGTGACTTGGTAAAAAATGTCATTGCATGTGTGCGTGCCCCCTCCTCGCCCACAGTATTTTACTAAATATGCGCAAAACTAAATGTTGAAATAGCAGTAATACCACGTTCATTGATAAAATGACATAAGGGATGGAAAGGCGGGATGGCAGTTTTAGAAGGGGGATGATTTTGACTGTTTTTATTTCAGGGGGCATGCCATCACCCCTCATTCCCCCTCAACTCGAGTGCTGTTGACCACCAACCTTACAGATTGAAGTCAATTAGCAAATTAAACAAGAGTGAAATATATTGGATGGGGGACTAGGAAGCTACTTTTCATTCTGTGGTTGGTATGAGCAATTCCAAAGATATCAAGCCTATATTGATTGATTATCAGGATATCAATCTTAACTGCAAACATATAAGGCTCCTTACTGAGATCCCTTCAGCTGTGTCTGACTGTACGCTGCTACAAGACAAAGCCGAGGGAGGCAGGAGCTGTGCTGAGTAAGCAGATTTCGCTGACTTGCCAGAGTGCCAGACCAGAACATTCCTGTGCCTTGACTTACAGCTTGCAACTTCCATAAAATCCATATACTGTACTCTGTCTACCAGGATATAATATACCTGAAGCATGCAGTTCCAGCTTGATCAAAAGAGCCATAGGAACTCTATCCTGTGAAACCCCCACTGCAGACTAAATGGCATTGTTACTTCATACCCCACATGAAACCACATTCTAAATAATGCAATCAGTCCCTACACCGTGTCGAATGGGAACTAACAAGAGGTGACAAAGCGGTGTAGCCCTTTGGATATGTAGAAGTCACACACTAGTAATCCACCAGTCACTTGAGTCGTTCACCGTCCTAAATGACATCACCATGGTGAAGAAGGTTAACAATGTTGTTGTATGTCTGAGGCGCTTAGGTGGCGTAGCGGGTTAAGCGTCGAACACGTAACCGGTTCGATTCTGACCGTAGACATATCCTGCTTGTCATCCCTTCTCTCTCTCTCTCACCCATCCTTGCTTGTCATCCCTTCTCTCTCTCTCACCCATCCTTCCTGTCATAATCTATACTGTCTCTATCGATACAAAGAAAAATACGAGTGGGGCTGCCCCACTCTGAAAAAAATTACTTAAAAATATGTGTTATATGTATGACATAACCGTGGGGGAGGGGTGGCTTATAGACTCAAAAATAGAACTGTACTCAAGTTAGCAGGTCAAAACTGCAAACAGTGGAAAATGTCCAATAAATGACGCTTTTTCATCCCACACTGTCTCACTCTGACTTCACAATGTTCCTCTGTTGATGTGATGAACTGACTCGCTGCCAGCCCTCCGTGCCCTGGTGTTTTTAACAAGAGGAAGCAGCAGATGTTACGTAACCGTTTTTAAAAACTCACTGGCCTTTAAAAAGCTGCAGTGTTATTGTGTACTACCGCACTGTACATTTTGTGTTGAAAGCTTTCTCTGAAAGCTTAAACCGAATGTGGCTTAAAACTAGCTGCAGTGTACTTCAACTGGTATTCCATTGACTACAGTAACAGTGTAGATTATGTCTCTGTAAGACAGGATGTTGATGTTAAGCACATTTAATAGGACTGGTTAATGGCAATGGCTCATTTCTGCTGTGGTGATGCTGCAGGCAGGGTCCTTTCATCTGAGATGTCATTTACACTAGCCTATTACTAATGAACAGTACTCAAGTGGTAAAAGGAAGTCAGGGGGGATGGTGGATTTTATTATATGGGGACAATTGTAGCATCCCCACAGTGTCAGTGACTTGGTAAAAATGTCATTGCATGTGTGCGTGCCCCCCCCCTCGCCTACAGTATTTTACTCAATATGCGCAAAACTAAATGTTGAAATAGCAGTAATACCATGTTCACTGATAAAATGACAAAAGGGATGGAAAGGGGGACGGCGGTTTTAGAAGGGAGACTGTTTTTATTTCAGGGGGGATGCCATCTCCCCTCTCATCCCCTCTCAACTCGAGTGCTGCTAATGAAGGACAGCACATACTGTACATGTACATTCTAACTTTCACAATGAATTAGTTGAATGACTCCAACTGTGCCACATTATCTGTTTTGCATTTTTAGCGCCATCAATGTGGGTGACAAGACAACGGATGTGTTGTAGCACCCCGGAAATCATTTGTTTGTATGATTCTTGATTTGGACGACCATGATAAAGCATGTCCCAAATGTTTGGTCCTCAAGTACTCAGTAACGGTTCTCTGACCTACTTCTTTCCCAGCTGTTGTGATAATGTGGGATAACATAAAAGAGAATTGTAGAACCATTAGAGCACAGTGATAAACCAAGGTTACGTTTTCCTGCAAGAAAATATAGCCTAATGAGTTTAAGGCCAAGAGCCAATTGACCCTTACAATTCTGGTGATAAAATGTTCTTTAAATCACAGTAATAGAGATTGAGGGTTAGGGTTAGTAGTGAGTATAGACTCATTTCTACAACAACAAGCTAACAGACACTTCAACCAACGAGAATAAATGGGAGTGCACATCACCTTTCTGTAGATGAATGATGTCTGGGAAGTTGGCGAGTAGGCCCTGGTAGAGAGAGAGTTTATCCAGCATGTGAAAGAGGTCATACTTGGGTTGCTCTGCGAACATCTCTCCGATGTTCTCGTACGTGCGGCCCGTGTGAGAGATGGCGTTGTTGAGGGCCTCCGAGCTGTGAGGCGGGTCCAGCATGAAGGCCTGACTGACGGACTGGAACGCGTTCCCCAGCCGCTGGAACTCCTTCCGGAAGCCTCCGAGGTGCTTCCTCACCAGTTCCGACGCCACGTGCGTCAGCTGCAGGACACTGTCGTCCATCTTCTTGGCGAAGGACTTGAAGTTGTCCACGCGCTCCTCCACGTCCTGAAGGTCTTGGTGCTCCGTGGGGATCTGGAAGGTGAGCATGAAATGGGCGCCCACCATCTCGTCCTTCTCCGCCCGCCGTTTGCCCAGCTTCCACTGCTTGTCGTCGGCGCACATCAGGAAGTGCTCGAAGCCCTCGTACTGGGACAGGACCGGGTGGCTGGTCATGTGGTTTATCCAGAGGACCAACCGCCGTTTACGCTTCTCGATGAAGTCCTCCTCGAAGCGCCCCGTGGCCTGTTTCTCAGGAAGGTGGGGCACAGATATGACCGTGAACTTGTGCAGCAGGCGGTTGTACAGCCAGTCAAAGTGCTTGTAGCGCCGGTACACGGGCCGCCCCATGTGGCTGGGGGTTACCCGGTATGATATGTAGGTCTTGATGCCTTTAAACTTTGTCTGCTTGGTGGGGTCTTCGATGGAGCAAGAGAAAGGCTGGGGACTCTCTTGCCATTGAGGACCTTTGGCGCCCATCTCGATGGTGTACGACTCTGCTATCTTAGCCATCATGGGCACGTCGCCCAAGACAAACGCTTCCACCCCTGAGCGGACAAAGCTCGAGAATCTGTTCAAGTTCCTACCCACCATACTGCCCTTCCGCCCACTGGATATGCTATCCTGCCTCTCCATGTAAGGTTTGGAGCGATAGTGGACATTGGGGTTGTTGCTGTGGGGGCTCTGATGGGCATGTCCGTTTGCCCCACTGACCCTCCTGGGGTGGTCGTCGTCCTCCACCACTGTGGAGCTATCGTCCCAATCATCCCAGTCGTCATCGTCGTCGTCATAGAAACTACTCTGTTGCATATGAAAGGGGGTGTTTGGGGCCGAGGGGAAATAAGAGGTGTCATTGCTGGGAGAACCTGCCGGGCTTATGGAGCAGTCTGTCAGGTTCGAGTTGGAACGAGGGCGGATTATTTCCACATACGAGGCTGGGAAGAGTCCTTTCTCTCCTTTACTGTTCTCCCCTTGTATCCAGCCGTCCACAGAGTGCTCGTCGAAGATCACCAGTGTCTCGTTCTCCTGGATACTGATCTCTTCTTTGTTTTCACTTTGAAAAGTGTAGAGTGCTTTGCCTTTTAGTGACATTTTGACTCCCCTGATGATGTCAAAAGAGCAGCTGAATATCAAATGCACATAGGCCTACTACTAGCCCAACACCATTCTGGTCTTTAACACAGGCTGTGCATATATACCTAAATGTCTGGATTCTCTTGGCTAGCTATTTCAGCTCATTTTTAAGACAAGTCCCACAACACTTGGATAGATTCAATGAGGTGTGAAACAGGTAAATGTAAATTTAATGATGTGCTCGAATGACACAACACTACAAGAGTAAAGTGACACTGATACAACTACACGTTCTCTTTAAAAAAGCATATTTTTCTAGAATCAAAAGTTGTAATGTTGATGAGTGGATTACGCAATTGATACTCGAATCACGACTCTTGCTCATGTTTTAATCCAAGGATAGATTTGGCTACCTATTAACGCTTAGAATATTACAGATTGTGGCCAATATTACAATTTCCAGCCACAAATGTCAATTATAAGCTTTATATATTTGTTTAATAACACGGCTATGAACCGACTAGTCGCTACATCAGTTAAATTCCTATTGATAATGTTCAATTTACAAGCGTTTTCTTTGTTGATGATATCAAAGTTTTACCTTTAAACTTGCAGAAACTTGCGTTTTATCGCATTTAACCTGCTTTCACTGCAACTTTTCACTTCTCACACTGCAACAATGCTCAACATCACACCGGTTCACTACAAACGTGTTTGTTTTCACCAAAACGCAATTTAGAAGAAACGATTATGGTCGTTGTCTTGTAATCCTGGAGGAATCGTTCCATCGGCATCCCTGGAGGCAATCCTGCAAACCAGACTTGCTGTACATCCCACATGCATGTTGATCAACACATGAGCAACATATTGAATATTGTGTTTCCCAGGACAAAGACAAAGTGGCCGTGGGTTAGAGGAGGAACCACTGAGAGAGATCAGTCACGGTGTCCCGGACCCACTGCATTCTCCATCCACATTCCTTCAGAAACGCGCTCCGTTTCCCGTGTTAATATTAATAAACAGCTTTCTGCGCATCTTGATCTGTTCATTTTGAATACGCATTTATCTAAAGAAACAGATCCTAGACAGATAAGCACATGGGCCTATTTCTCTGTTTCTTAGTGATTATTCCTCCACGTCCTGCAACAAAGTAAGTCTTTCCATTACGTTAGGCATGGACAACAGGGGTTGAGGTCCCATTATCCTTTTATCTGGGAGGCAGAGAAACAGAAAGCAGCTCCACACTGCCCCTGTCGTGTCATACTATTACTAGTGTTCCCTCTCTGGAATAAATATTATTGTTGTTTAGAAATGATTGCACAACATATCAATGATGGTGCCTTTATGTATGAACACTGGTCCTCCAAAGCAGTTTGATGTTGACTAATAACTGTAATCGATCATTGATGATGATAACATATTATAGGCCTAAGATATGTTTTATACTGTATATTTCTATGTATTTTGTATTTTGAATTTTGTAACTGTTTTTAAATGTGTTGTTGTACGGCGACCTTGAGTGCCATGAAAGGCGCCTTATAAAATAAATGTATTATTAAATTAAATGTATTTCATTTACATACTGTAGGCTACAGCAAGTGTACTATGATGATGATGATGATGATGACGATAGATAGAAAGACAGAAAGACAGAAAGACAGAAAGACAGACAGACAGACAGACAGACAGACAGACAAGATAGATAGGTACTTTATTGATCCCGAGGGGAAATTCAAGCGTTACAGCATCTCAGTGCCAATTAAATCATTGAGAAAAATAAAATAAATAACAATACAAAATAAAGATAGAGCAATAGACATTTGGGACATACAGTAGGTTCGGATATTGAACATCATCCTCCAGCCTGACTGATCACACCAGATCGAGCCAGTGGGAGGAGGAGGAGGAGGAGTAGGAGGAGTAGGAGTAGGAGGTGGAGGGGGAGGAGGAGGAGGAGGAGGAGGAGGAGGGGGAGGAGGAGGAGGAGGAGGAGGGGGAGGAGGGGGGGGAGGAGGAGGGGGAGGAGGAGGAGGAGGAGGAGGAGGGGAGGAGGGGGACTAGGAGGAGGAAGAGGAAGAGGAGGAGGAGGAGGGGAGGAGGAGGAGGAGGAGGAGGGGAGGAGGAGGAGGAGGAGGAGGAGGGGAGGAGGAGGAGGAGGAGGGGGAGGAGGAGGAGGAGGGGAGGAGGAGGGGGAGGAGGAGGAGGAAGAGGAGGGGGAGGGGGGGAGGAGGAGGGGGAGGAGGAGTTGGAGTGTTGTTGCGGCAGGATGAGGATGACGATAACGATGGTGATGATGACGCAGGATGACGAATCATTTGGAACTAGTTGAAAGTTTTCCTAGTAGTAGAATATTGAAATGTATTCTCAATGCGACTAAATATTTCCTTTATTTGGGTTTGTTGCTAGAAACAACATCATCATCATTCTATGTGAGCGAAGGTAACTCCGGAGAACTCTTTACTCGGCCAACAGAAAACAGAAAACACATGCGAACAACCTGCGTCGCTCCATCTAGCTCCATGAACACTTCCGGTTTCTTGTATCGCCACTTAAAAATAAAAATAAAAGTGCGAATTAAAACATGGGAACACTTCTTTCCTCTTCCTCTTATGTTTTGTTTAAATACGCACAAATTAAATTACCCAACAGAAAGTATATCAAAAATGTTTTAAAAGCAACTAAGCTAAAGTAAGCTTTAAAATGTACATGTTGGTGGAATTACATGTAATTTTTTACACATGGCTGTTATATGTGCATAAACTGGACTGTACAGAATAACTATTTCTCAACAATTTCAATACATCTCTGGTAGCCTACCACTTTACTTGGGAGCACTTCTAGAATGGATCGGGTGATCAGATCAGGTTTGAATCTAATGAATATTTTAAGCAATATCATTGCAAATGTTGCTGGCTATACTGCAGTCTATAGAGTTTGCTTTAGATTCAAACTCACCTGAGTAGAGTGGAACAAAAGATTAATTTAAATCTTTGAAAAATAGTTCTGTACAGGCCATTATTCTGGGGGCAATACCATTTCAGAATAATAATTTGCTTTCAGGAACAAACCTTACTGGGGAAATACTATAGCAAATATGACATGGTTGTGATTTATATGTTAAGATGATTAGCATATATTCTTTGTGGTTCCTTGATGGCGATTTACCATGTTTAAATACAAAATTACAACCCTTGTGTACATAAGGTTCAGATATAGGAAAAGTTAGGATATTTATAGCATAGCATAGAGTACAGCACAGTGTTTTATTGTATAGTATAGTAGTATAGTATAGTGGATAGTGTACATAGCCTTTATTTATGTAAACCAGCTCTTTTCCCTTCTTGTTTTTAGTATTTTTTTTCCTAGCACCAGGGGAGCCCCCCCTCCCAAATGTCGTTGTATGGTACCTGTACTGTATCAATGACAATAAAGACCATTCATTCATTCATTCATTCATTCATTCATTCATTCATTCATTCATTCATTCATTCATTCATTCATTCATTGAATACTAAATAAAGTTGAACTTGGGTGCTCTTATTTTGAAGGACTTTATAATTCACGGTGACCGGAAGTAGATGGGCGGAGCTCCAGTATTTGAACACAGATCGTTGCGCCAACGTGACATCTCAGTTTCCTCCTCAGCCTCCCGTCTGGACCTTCTCTGCCTCGACCGGTAGTTTGAACACTTCTCTTCTCTTCTTAGCCAGCAACTCTGATGAATATGCATGTGTACGACCGTGTAACTGTTGACTTTGTTAGACAATATAGAGCTTTATAGCTACACTCATGTTGCATAGATACCTGTCTGGCTCTAGCTATCTAGCTAGCAAAGCTATACCATCCTCTCTGCTATCACAGCTAGCAAGACTGTTTTGAGTTGAAGTGTTGTTGGTCAAGTTGTTACAAAGTGTTTCACACTGAATAGAATCATTTACCTTCACATAACCCTATGTTTTGATCTTTAACTAATCTCTTCACACAATGTGTATGGAACAGTGCGAAAATGGCACCCAAATAGAATATAATCACCCATAGAAAGCTTAGAATGACTCACACAGAGGTGCTAGAAGTCAAATGTAATGTAATCGGTTTGCTCTGTTAAAGGGAGGCAGTCGAAATAAGTTGGGTTTTACTGATCAGCTCTGGCTCTAGATGGCTCACTGAGACCTTTGACCTCCTTGCGTTGGACTAGGGTGACTCCTTGGAATAGGGTCAGCTCGGCTTACCCTCAAAAAACAACCCATGGGAAAATGCTCAATGAAAAGTAGTTAACTACAGGAAAAACTACTAGGATTTGAATTTAGTTGAACTACCACCACGCTACTGCAAAAGCAGTTGAACTGATAGTTGACCTACATGTAGTGGAACTACTCCCCAACACTGGAATAGAGTAGCAACTTCATACAACTGTCTGTTCACCTCCTAATTCACTCATAAAGCCTATTTTGTGTGTTGATTTGCAGACTCACCATGGATGACCTCACCCAAGCCCTCTCAGCCAGCTTCGCTGTCTCCAAGGAGCACAACAGTACGGCCGCCCCCCACCCGCGGCTGGCCCAGTACAAGTCGAAGTTCAGCGTCCTGGAGCAGAGCGAGCGACGGCGGCGCTTTCTAGATCTGCAGAAAGCGTCAGTTTACTCATCCGTTAGTCTTTCGCTCATAAGTTAGTGTTTCACCTGACTAGGATATGGATCAGGCATCCAAGTCTCAAGTCATGATGTGGGCCTTGCTTGTTCTGTTGCTGTCTCCCATCTCAAAGAATGTGTTTTTTTCTGATTGAAAATGTTGGTGTTCATACTAGCTATTAAGTTGAGGCTTCAAGGGAGTTTGGAGCCACCTAAGACCGACGTGTTATGGAAACACTGCTGTATGCCTAAATACAATTCTTAATTCGTTTTTCAGACGTGGTTGGCCAGTTACTTGTTTTTGTAACGTTGAGAGACGGGGCTGGGAGAATGTGACCACTCACAAATAAATGCCTGAGCAGAACTCTGGATGCAAGGACTAACTCTTTGCTTTACTGTCTCTAGGAAAAGGCTGAACTATGTCAACCATGCACGGCAGTTGGCTGATGGGGACTGGACTGAGGCAGACAGCGATGGTGAGGAAGATGTTGAGAAAAAGCCGGAGGAGGAACAGCAGCAGCAGCAGCAGGAGGAGGAAAAGGATGCAGAGGGAGAGGAGATGGAGATTGAACAGAGGAAGTTGCCAAAGTACTACGCCAACCAGGTCAGTGCTCAGTCATGGCAACTTTCTTTTGCGCTGTAAAAAAAACTAAAACAAATATATATGTATGTTACGGTACATGTGGGAATATGGTACATGTGGGAAAACTAGGGTTAGGGTTAGGTGCTAGGGTTAAGGTTAAGGTTAGGGTTAGACATGCCAACATGTAGCAAGTAACCCTAACCCTAGTTTTCCCACGTACTGTATTCCCACATATACCGTAACATATATAACTAACTTCATTTCAAGGTCACTACAATTCTTGTTCTGTTTATGCTAGGCTTTATATCACTATTTGCACTTTTGGTTGGATACTAAACTACATTTAGTTGTATAGTACTCTGCGATGACAATAAAGTAGAATCTAATCTAATCCTTCAAATTTGAGAGTTAAGAATTCATTGACAGCCATGATTGTTTCCCAATGCTAGCAGTATTAACTTAAATAGTACATGTGTAAACATTTGAGCTCATATGCTTTTTAATTAAACTAATACTGTAGAATAGTATGAAAATATATGATTTCATATAACAAGAAGAGGGCGCAGGCATTACAAAGATAAACATTTCTCTCAACCCTTATATACTCCAGTATACAGCTGACATTTGACACCCCAAAATACAGTTAGGCTTCCGATATCATTCATCACTGGAGCATGAATGACAAGTGTTTTGAAGGGGCTAAAACATTAACATAAACGTTCTGCAGTTACATGTTTACATGATTCTGTTATTTTCTACACTTAAACAGAACTGTAGGAGCCCTGTGGCGCAGGAGGTAGAGCCGCCATCTAATGATCGCAAGGTTGGCAGATCGGCGGTTCGAGCCCCGGCTGGCCACATGTCGAAGTGTCCTTGGGCAAGACACTGAACCCCAAATTGCTCCTAGTGAGCGGGCCGGCGCCTTGCATGGTAGCTTGCTGCCATTGGTGTGTGAATGTGTGTGAATGGGTGAATGAGAGGCAGTTGTAAAGCGCTTTGGATAAAGGCGCTATATAAGTGCAATCCATTTACTATTTACAATGTGATCTGTGGTTCTATTCCTCTTCAGCTCATGCTGTCTGAGTGGCTGGTGGAGGTGCCTGTGGATCTGGACACTGATTGGCTGATGGTCGTCTGTCCCATAGGGAAGAGATCGCTCATCGTCGCCTCCAAGGTAGGAACCAATCAGCGTTTTATTTTCATGTCACATGGTGCAACAGACACCACAGACCACACCGCAGTCTATCATATGTGACAGCAGCTGGTGAAATCCGTTCAGACTTTTATTCTGAAAAACATTCAACGTTGTTGAAAATCAATGACACACTCACTAGTCAAGCCAAAACATTGCAATGCAATGGATTCGGTGAGTAATCTCCACTACTATACCTAGTTAACTACGACACTACTTTACACTGTTAGTAGGCTCACAAAACAAGCTGTTAGTTGACAAGCGAGTGTGTCATTGATTTACAACACTGAATGTATTTACATTTTTCAGAATAAAAGTCAGAACATTAAATTGGCTGCTGACTTGTTCCCGGTTTCACCAGCTGCTGTCACATATTGATTATGCATGTGTCTGACACACCTACCAGTCTGGCAACACTGAAGCTTTATACTTTCCGAAATCTCAATTGATTACCACTGATACATGATTCCTCCATGTCCATTCAGGGTTCGACATTAATGCTTGCCCGGAGCAAGTAAAACATTTGCCGTGTTTGTTAGCGCGAGCCCGACGACGCTGCTGGAACCTGGATACAAGACGACACAGGCACCAGACCAGACTAGATGATTGTGGAGTGGAGAAAAATTTAAGCGTACGCGCCTGTCGATCACCCGTCACATCGCGTACGCTTTAATAATCTCTTCACTCCACGATCATCTAGTCTGGTCTGGCGCCTGCTCCGTCTGTTGTTCTTCCTGCACACAGGTAAACGTATCCAGGATCCAGCAGCGTCATCGGGCTCGCGCAAACAAACCCGGCAAATTTTTTACTTGCCCCGGGCAAGCGTTAATGTCGAACCCTGCTGATACATGATTCTTCCAGGTACATTGACAATGTTTTCTCTCTCCTCTTTCTTCTACATGGTGAAGGGATCCACTGCAGCATACACGAAAAGCGGCTACTGTGTCAACCGCTTCCCTTCTCTGCTGCCTGGGGGGAATAGACACAACTCTGCCATGGGGAAAGGTACATCAAAATGGCCCAGTTCGATTATTGGATTATTAAGGTCACAAACTTGGCAATTGTACACCAGAGCAGTGACTCTGACATAACAAAAGTATATGGGCACTAGGGTTGGCGCCTTTTTAATTTCGGAAGTGAATTGAATTTCAATTTGTTAATTGGAGAAAAAGGCTTCAATTTTAATAATAACTTGTATAGCACTTTTCCTGCAAATGTTGCAGCTCAAAGTGCTTTAATCATTATAGAATCATAATTTAATTATTTAGTCATTTAAAGGCAATATTAAAAGGGTTAGGGTTAAATGTTGTCTTGACTTGAAAATATTTGCTGAGGTTGCATCCCTAATGTAAACTGCCAGTGCATTCCACAATTTGGGTGCATAAAATGAGAATGCAGCCTCACCAAGTATCTTCCTTTGTGGTACACAGAGAAAGCCAGCGTCAGAAGACCTGAGAGCTCTATTGGGCTGATATGCTAGTAAAAGGTCTTTCAGATATTCTGGTGCTGTGCCAGTGTATATAGTGTTTTATAAACAAGCAGAATCTTGAATCTATTTTGAACTTAACAGGAAGCCAGTGTAGAGTCTCTAAAATAGGAGTTATATCAGCTTGTTTTGGTTAAAAGTGGATGGAATGTAGCCAATCAAGAAGCGAGCTGACTTCCTCTTTTCGTTCTGCTGCACTTTATTTGCCCTGTCGCACATGGCTGCCTCGCATACAATACAATCAAAACTGTTCAATCCATGATTTTTTTATCTTCATGTGTGGGGTCTCTCTCAGATACAAAATCTGTTAAGATTTAGAAAATCTTTGTGTGTACCAGGCTTTAGGTCCCTTCAGAGAGATTAACGCAAAAGTAAAGTCTGTTCCACCAGTGCAAGTTGACTGCGTGCAAACTACCCATAAACCCAAGCAAAAAATGGATGTACTAAATATGCATGTTCCCTCTGATGTCCTATGTGCAGATTACACCATCCTAGACTGCATCTACAGTGAGGTGGACCGGACGTACTACATCCTGGACGTCATGTGTTGGAGGGGCCATCCTGTGTACGACTGCCCGGTAAGGACTGAGAGATAGCACATGTTTACACTCTTTTATTGCTGAATCGGCTCCAATGGAGAGAAGCAAGGTCGTATCTTTCTCCAAAGTGGGGTCTGAAAAGATTTGCGCCGAAGACATGAAATAAAACGTGCATAAAAGCATAAAAGAGACACTGGAGTCTGGCACAGTGACCTCTGACCTGCCTCCAGGCTACTGATGTCCTTGTTGACACTTCATTTATTTTGGGATTTCAAAGGCAGGTTTGTTGATGGTGTTTGTTATCCCGTCAACAGACCGAGTTCCGTTTCTACTGGCTGCAGACGAAGGTCCAGGAGTCAGAGGGCCTGTCAGACATCGTCAAACGGAATCCTGTAAGTGCTCATATTTTTTCCAAGAGTAAAAAAATACTTCTCCTTCTACATGTAGTGCCCTGTGTAAGTAATGGAACAGTGAAACATGTTTTCTTCTTATGGCTCTGTACTACCAAAGGATTTGAAATCAAACAAATGAGATAAAATATTTTAATTGAGGGTATTTGTGGACATATTGGTTCCGCCATTTAGAACAACCTTTTGTATACATAGTCCCCCTATTTCAGGGTACCAAAAGTGATGGGCCTGGAATATGTTTCAGGTTTGTTAGTTAGTGTGATTCTAGGCTTTGCATTTGCCAACATTAGGTCAATGAAAGTCGAGGAAGCTTTGTTTTTAATTCGGTAAAACATAGAAACAATAGCCAAAAGCATAGCCTTGTGAAAATCACCAGTTTGTAACATCATTAAAAATAAATATTTGGTGAGCTCACCAATCACAATCAGGCTGGGAGGCCAAGGAAAACTTACAGTATATTGTGGATGACCAAAGAATTCTCACCATACATAAAGGCTCACAAAAAAATCTAAAATAATTTCTGGGGAAATGATAGGTTACATACTTTAATTGTTTACAATTGTTTAAAATGCTCCAAAAGCTTTTCTGCTCATCACAGTTTCTCAAGCCAGCCGACCAGAGGATTGACTGGACGTGACGCTAGCAAATTTCAGTTACTCTCTTGAGCCGTTCCCATTGTTTTTCCAGATGGCCAGAATGATGACCAGTTCGTTAGCAGCCTGCAGTCTCTTCGGATTTATGCACCATTTCTGTTTGCAGTTGGAAAATAGACCCTATCAGAGATAATCAGACTATTATAGTCAGAAGAATAGCATTAACCAATGGTCAGCTATTGCACATCCTCTAAAATAATAATAATAATAATAATAATACATTAAACGTATATAGCACTTTAAAAGACACTTTACAAACTGAAGAGAAGATCGAGTAGTACCGTAATAATAAAAAGAAACAAAAAAGAAATAAAAGAAAGTAGCCTATAGGGGCCTAATTAAGGTAGTTCTGGGGACACATGGGAAGGGGAGGGGGAGAGGGTTAACTGGTGAAGGCGAGCTTGAAGAGGTGGCTTTTGAGGGCCTGTTTAAATGTTGGCAGGGTGTTAAAATGTGTTATACATGTGTATAAGTGACCATGTTTTTCCTGTTTGCTTGTTTTTCTCTGTAGTTCCGGTTTGTGAGTCTTCAAAGCACGACCTGCTCAACAGAGTCCATCCAGCAAGCACTTGCAACTGAATACAGCTTCAACGTAAGAGCACCTACAATGACATTTTACTAGAAATAGGTCTCCAGCCATTTGTGATTTTAACTTTTCTTAAGGTCATTCTTTAGTGAAAATGTGAAGTCATATTCATGGAATAAATGCAAAATGCTCCACTGAGATTGCTCTACCTCCAACTCCTAACGAGTGTCCAGTTGTTCCCCAGCTTTAAAATAAAATTAAAAAAAACGTGTCTAGGTTTTGTTTTTCCACCCAGCTCACAACAGCTGAGGTAGAAAGTGCAGATCCCAAGTCAGTCACCAGGAGGCAGTTGTAGTGGTGTGTCAGTTCAACAGAGATGACTCCCCTGTGGTCCTCTGTGGCTCAGTGGTTAGAGCAGGACACTAACTGATCACTCTTCCTGCTACGACTGGTGAATTGACGATTCACTTGCTTAGTCAAATGTATCGATCGTAAAGTCACTTTGGAATAAGGCGTCTGCTAAATTTCCAAAATGTTAATGTATATATGTTACGGTACATGTGGGAATACGGTACATGTGGGAAAACTAGGGTTATGGTTAGGGTTAGTTTTCCCTAGGGTTAGTTTTCCCACATGTACCATATTCCCACATGTACCATAACATATATACTGAAATGTATGCATTTGTAATTTGCTTTGGATAAAAGCGTCAGCTAACATTTAATGGCATACATACGTATATAGGATATATATTATATTACTCTTGTGTCCTCAGGTGGACGGGCTCCTCTTCTACCACCGTCAGACCCACTACACCCCAGGCAGCACCCCTCTGGTGGGGTGGCTCCGGCCCTACATGGTGGCAGACATCCTGGCCATGGAGGTGCCCGTAGGACCCCTGACCGCCAAGCCCGAGTACGCCGGCCACCAGCTCCAACAGATCCGTGAACACAAGAAGACGTTGACGGAGACGGACGTTAAGCCGGCCGACCTGTACGGCCGCTACGAGCTGGAGCACCTCTCCACCCCGGACCAGGAGAAAGGAGACGGAGACTCAGACGGAAAAGTAGTCCGACCACCCAGGGGGGCAGCAGACATGGAGAACTGAAGAGAATAGCATCGAGTTAGCTCAGCGCAAAATGGCTAACTTTGAATGGCGCTAACTCGATGCTAAACTACGTTGTGATACTTGCGCTTACCGTCGTGTCAGGAGAACTTCCCGAACCGCGTTTTTTATCAGTTATGTCAGTCAGCACGTTACGACCCACCAATCACGAATCAGTCTTAAACGTCACTGCAAAAACGCTGTCAAAGTTTGTTTTGGCTGACTCGGGCGGAGACGACGTCGCTTGTTTTCTAGGAGCTATATCTATGTTGTCATCACATTGGGCATGTTCCAAAATAACCACTGTGGAACAGTATCTGTAAAACATCAATATACCCATGTTAATGTGACATTATGATATACTGAAAGCTGCATTCCTCATTCTCTGTTTCTGCCCACAGTGACACAGACGCGCGCCTGATTTTGGGGCAGTTTTACGCAGAACTCCAATAATGTGGTGGTTAGTTAGTTAGACTTACCCGGGGGGTATTCCATCAACATCGCTAAAGGAAAACCCAGGTTTATTTTGATACGTCTCAAGAGAGTTATCAAAAATAAACCTGGATTTTCCTTTAGTGACGTTGATGGAATACCCCCCTGGAATCACCACCTTGTTTACAAACACGTCAGGGCCTCACTGTGGAGGAAACGGTTATGGAGGCGTGCTGCTTTAACATTCATATCACTCTCCCGTTTTTTAGAGAAGTTGTGGGAGGTCACTATCATGTGGCTGACTACATGTTTTATCGATCAGTCCATTAAAGATACCCTTGAAGAATGTCACTTGTCATATAATGTTTTGATGGACCAAGCACTGTACTTGTACCATGCCTGTTTTGCCAGGCCTTGGTGATTTGCCCTCTGGATGAAATTTGAAGGTTCAGTAAGGCGAAAATGTCTTGGTTGGTAATGTGGCTTTTTAGACCGAGACTATGTTTTACAATGTCCAGATGTTTCACAAGCCACAGGAGAACAACATGTATTCGTCTGGTTCTTTTAAAGTGTATGTTTTCTGATGCTTATAAAGATTTTTTTTATTTGATCATTCCGTTTTTGTCATTGGACTAGTTATTTTCTAATGTTTATATTCCCATGTTACAAACACACAAACGTCTTCCTTCTCCACTGTCAAAACATGTTTTCAGTGTTTTTAGAAGGTCAAAAGCATGTGTTTGAGTTTCTCTCATGGAAACAATGTATTCGAATAGACGCTGAGAGTCAAGTATTTTCAGAAGATGGGAGGTTCATTAGCTCATAGAACAACAGTGTACACTCACTGAACACTTTATTAGGAACAACTGTGCATCTTCTCATGCATTCAGGTGGTGTAATGGTGTGGGGAATGTTTTCTTGGCACACTTTGGGCCTGTTAAGTAAAGTAGTGGTGGTCTAGTGGATAGTGAGTTGGACTTGTGATCGGAAGGTTGTGAGTTCAAATCCCGCCTGAAACCACACCACTACTAGTGTGCCCTTGAGTAAGGCACTTAGCCCTCAGTTACTCCAGGGGGAATGTCCCTGTAATTCGCAATTGTAAGTCGCTTTGGATTAAAAGCGTCTGCTAAATGGCAAAATTATAAATTACTTTGGGCCTGTTAATACCAATCAATCATCACTTGAATGCCACAGCCTATTTTGAGTATTGTTGCTGACCATGTGCATCCCTTCATGGCCACAATGGACCCATCTTGTAGTGGCTACTTCCAGCATGATAATGCACCATGTCACAAAGCAAAGGTCGTCTCAAACTGGTTTCATTAACATGGCCTTCCCAGTCACCGGATCTGAATCCAATAGAACACCTTTGGGATGTGGTAGAACGGGAGATTGACACCTTGAAAATGCACCTGAACAATCTGCAGGAATTGCATGATGCAGTCATATCGTCAGGGTCCAGAATCTCTAAGAAATGTTTCCAACATCTTGTGGAATCAATGCCACGAAGAATTTAGGTTGTTTTGATAGCAATGGGAGGCCCTGCCAGTATTAGTATAGTAGTATATATGTGACACAGTCTGATCAGTTGGTCCGCATGTCAGCAACCTATCAAAATGTTCAGACTTTTCTTTTGAAACACGGAAATACGAATCTCAACACAAACTCGCTAGTCAAGCCAAGATGCTGCAATGGGTGAGTAACCCCCACTGCTACCTAGTTAACTATAACACTACTTTACATTCTTAGCAGGCTCACAAAACAAGCTGTGTTGGTTGACTAGCGATGTGTCATTGATTTTCAAAAACGCAGAAATGTATTCATGTTTTTTTTCTTAAGAAAGGTCCGATCATTACATCGGATCCCGACATGAGGACCAAATGATCAGACTGTGTCACATATGTTCCTAATAAAGTGTTCAGTGACTATATCTTTCACATATTTTTCTCAGAGTCAGTCACCTCAAGCCGAGAACACGGTCGAGGGGAGGTGAGAGGCTTGTGGTTAGAGAGCAATGTTTGGGTATTAGTCATCATCTCCAATGGCTTTCCAGGAACAATGTGTACTTGTCAGCTCACAACCGCACTTCTCAGAGAGCTCTCTCTCTCTCTCTTTCATTTGCACACATGCAAACACACACACAGACACGTTACACGGTCAGACTTCAGTGGAAGCCTTATCATCACAAGACTTCTAAGAAGAGCGCTCTTGCCTCTTCCAAAACTGCAATGTTGCAACAGAAAGAAGTTATTGAGGACTGCACCTTTTAGTGCCATGAACAAATTGTTCCCTACCAGTGTAACTGTGTTTCATGTCTCTTATTTGAGATACCATTTTGCTTGAAATTGTGTCCAATACCTTTTAATGTTTTGTAAACTATATATAGACCACTATTTGAGATGTGGTGGTGTTCACATAAGCATACTTTACCTCACAACAACAAAAATATCTAAGTTCTAAACAGAAACAAAAATATATTTGAAGCATTATTTATAAAATGTAATTAATAGTTTCGCACAATTCCTGTCTAAAATGCCTAAAAGGTGCAAATGATGATTTTGGAGGAAGCTGTCTCATTTTGGTTTGTTCTTGATTGTTGAAGAGAGTGGTATCACCATGGCGAGATCAAAAGAGCTCTCTGAGGCCTTCAGAAAGAAGGTTGTGCATATGAGTCTGGGAAGGGATTTAAAAAGATCTCCAAACAATTAGAAATCAGCCATTCCACTGTCAGGAAAATAATTTACAAGTGGAGAACATTTAAAACAACTGCCAACATGGTTGGGCCAGGCCGTCCTAGCAAGTTCAGCCCAAGGGCAGATGGCAAGATGCTTAAAGAACTCTCCAACAATCCTAAAATGTCATCGCCCAAAACATTCCAGTAAATCCACCAAGGAATGGCTCAAAAGAAAGAAAGAGGAAAAAAAGAGAGTTCTGGAAGGGCCAAGTCAAAGCCTGGATCTTAAATCCTATTGAGATAATGTGGTGGGATGATTTGAAATAGGCTGTGCATGCATGACACCCCTCAAACACCACACAGCTGAAAGAAGGAAACGTCTAATTGAGGTTATTTAGGGGGCAATAGCAGTTATTGTTATCAGGAACATAATGGTTGCTATGTCCGCCCATTACCGCCATATTCTTTGGTACATCATCCCACAATCCCACAATGCAGCGTCATGATGTCGATTCCCAAACTTAATTAGGCCATAGGCCTTCTTCCTCAGTAGGAGAGACGCAAGCAGGGTCTGGGTTGGTACTTGTATGACGCACCAAAACAATTCGCGGAATTGAGTCCATCTTAATGCAACTTTGAAAAAGTGAAGGGGTCTGAATACTTTCCAAAGCCAAGCCACCATAGATCTCTCAAATATCATAATGATTTGTATCCAACCTTAGTCTTAGTGGGGGTGGCTGTGGCGCAGGAGGTAGAGCCAGCGTCCAATGACCGCAAGGTTGGCAGATCGGTGGTTTGAACCCCGGCTGGCCAGTGGCCACATGTCGAAGTGTTCTGGGCAAGAAAATTGCTCCAAATGAGTGGGCCGCCGCCTTGCATGGTAGCTTGCCGCCATTGGTGTGTGAATGGGTGAATGAGAGGCCGTTGTAAAGCGCTTTGGAATGAGGCGCTAAATAAGTCAGTCCATTTACCATTTAGTCTACACATTGGTGGTATATAGAGCTTTTCCTTTTTTAGGTACACGTCAAGAAAACTATTTTAACATTTCACCCGTCTAGAATTCAGGCAAGGCAAGGCTGGGGCCTACAGGGGGGGGGGCAGTGTATCTGTGCAGTCTCAAATTGGACAGTGAAGTGATTGACTGTACAGCTTGACATGACATGATGAACATGACAGTTACAATACGGCTGCAATTGAAACCTCAATAAAATGTCAAATACCACAATGACTTGTATCCTACCACAGTTTACACACAGCAGCATATAGGGCTTTGCCTGATTCACGTAGGCTACACGTGTCAGGAGCACATTCATGACTGATCACGCATAAGGCGACACTGCGGGGCTCCACAACTTCTCCTTCTTAGGCCCTTAACTCCCAGTGGAGCATAGGCCATGGACGACTCTTCTCCATCCAGCACGGCTTTGGGCTATCTTCTCCGTCTCTCCCCAGCTGGTACCATGTCTTTTCAGCTCTGCCTCCGTGTCCCGTCGCCTCCAGCTGTTTTTGGGCCTTCCCCTCTTCCGCTTCCCCTCTTCCGCTTCCCCTGGGGGGTTCCAAGTCAGGGCCTAGCGTGTGGTGGTGTCTGCTGGCTTACGTAAGGTGTGGCCAATCCATCCCCACTTCCTTCTCCGGATCTGGCCTCTCTACTGGCTCCTGGCTCCACAACACCTTGCTCTAAAAACTGTAAGCCTCGATCTCCCGACTCTCGTAAATCTCAAGCAGCCACATTTGTTTAGCAAGTGGAACTGATTGTATCCCCATCATGCAAAAGGTATCAATGATGAAACATGGTCACACCACACCTCATTCTGTGAACAGCACGGGGCGTTAGGCCAACTGCCTGTTTCTCTTCAGGTGGCTGAGGACATTTGGCATATAGGCTACTCCCAGATCAAAACTTTACAGACGCACCACAGAGAGTATCCTGACCTCCTGTATCACCGCCTGGTATGGCAGCTGCACCACCCTAAGGCAGGGCCGGTCCTAGGCATAAATGCCTGGGGGGCGCCACATTTTCATGAATTTCATGTCTCTATGAAAATATGTCTCAGCCTACTGTCTATTTTTGTCTTGAAACCATTGTTGTCCATATTTTTACTGTTGAATGTGTGGGTGGTGATGAGCAGTACTGGTGGCTTAATGTGGTGGGGGTGGCGCCCCTAAAATCAAATCATACTCTCGCCTAGGGCACCTAAATGCCTAGGACCGGCCCTGCCTTAAGGCTCTACAGAGGGTGGTGAAAACGGCCCAGTCCATCCACAGACCGTGACCTCCCAGCTAGTCAGGACATTTAATTACTCTGAGAGGTGCGAGAGGAAGCACGGGAACATCACCAGGGGACAGCTGCCATCCCAGCCACGCCCTGTTCTAGATCCTTCCATCCGGGATGCGGTACTGGTGCAGCCAGACCTGCACCAACAATTGCCATTGTTTTACTATTATTATTGTTATTTCTTTTTGCTAAATTATTATGGCATTGCACTACACATTGATATTGATTGATTGATTGATGCATTGTTGAGGAGTTGCTTACCATAAAGCATTTAATTACATGGTATATTGTGTATAATGACCATTACATGTTTTATTTGATTTAGTATTGAAATGCAACTGCTCAAAATGTATCCTCTCAAACACGGCCAATGGTTGCATCATGCAGTCTGTGTGAGGAGTGACTGTGGGTCTCCACACTAAAAAACTGCGTGTATCTCGATCCCGTACGTGGGCTATATCTCAAGCAGAGCTTTAGCAAATCGCACAGAAACGATCGACCAACTGCTCAAAACGAATCCATTGACTGACTCGGGGTCTTGTGAATTGATTCACACGTCCGGATTTCGTTCAAGGTGTGTGTGTGTGTGAAACAAAATGGTGATTTTCACCATCCTGTTTGGGCCATTTTTATGAATGAAGGAAAGAGGGGGTCGTGTGACTGTGAGTTGTGTCATTTCCCCTTGTGGCCACCAGGGGGTGGGTCGGATCACAGTGGCTGGGCTGGATGTAATGTGTCTGTGCTTCATTGAGCGACGCAGATAGAAGATTTTGCAAACCACTGGAATAACTTGAACTTGTGAAGGAAAAACCAAGGATCCATTCCTTTCAACAGAGACTCGTCTACAGAGAGAAGATGCGTTTCGGAGGCTGATGGACGTTTCTTTCTTCTCCAACAAAAACAACACTAGGCGATTTCCCCTCATGTGCTTGGGCATGAGTATTTTGGATGGAAGATTCCAGTTAATTTCGCACTATTCATACCCCATCAAGGGCAAAAAAGAGTACATATTCTAACAGCAAAATAGCAAATGTGGAGTGTTTTACAACGGATTAAAATGCCAGTAACCCTCGTCAAACCTAACCGCTTGAGGTCCACGACGAACAGCACGGGAGGAGAACAGCTCTAACCATTTTCGTCGTCATTTTTACCTTTTTCAAGAAAAGAAAACCGTGACTTTTCTGGAAAAAAGGTTAAAAAAAAAAGCCCACCCAGGCGAACGGGGGGAGAAAGGTGTTCACATCACATCACATACCTCCCAACCCAACACCCCGGGGAGAGAATGGCAGCCAATCTATCACCCGAAGAAGAACAGGTAATGATTTTTAACTTTTATCTGGTGAAGTTTGTACAGTGAAGTACAACAGTTTAGCCTTAAGAATAGATCAACGAGACGAGTAGCCTATCCCCTGTTGTTTGTTTGGGTAATTTCGTTGTTTTGAAAACAAAAGGCCTTTAATGATGCTTAAACATTCTGGCGAAATCAAACCATCAACACCATCACAGACAGAGACAGAGGGTTTCCCAACGCAACATTGTATCCGTTTCAGGCCTATTCATTGTCTACTACGTCGTATCGTGACGTTAGAATTACAAGGTTCTATCTCCATTTTTGTCAAAATTGAGTTTTTTTACATAATCTGATCCATTAGGTGTTTATTAATGCCTGTGTGGTGTTATTTTTAAAATGTTGACATTTTTGAGTTAGTAATTCATAAAACACAAAGGTTCCATCTCATAAAACATAATGGAATGTAAAAACTTTGACGCTCAATATCTCTGAACTGCCCTAAACGGAGATAGAACCTTATCAATCTAAGATAGAACCTTATCATTCTAAGCTCACGCCTTGACGTCGCTACTAGCCAGCCAGAGGAACATGGGACAGAGGCAGAGGGTTCCTCCATCAACACCATCACAGACAGAGCAGAGGGTCCCATCAACACCATCACAGACAGAGCAGAGGGGTCCATCAACACCACCACAGACAGAGACAGAGGGTTTCATCAACACCATCACAGACAGAGCGGAGGGTTCCATCACCACCATCACAGACAGAGACAGAGGGTCCCATCAACACCATCACAGACAGAGGGTTCCTCCATCAACACCATCACAGACAGAGACAGAGGGTTCCATCAGTCAACACCATCACAGACAGAGCAGAGGGTTTCCATCACCACCATCACAGACAGAGACAGAGCGTTCCATCAACACCATCACAGACAGAGCAGAGGGTTTCCATCAACACCATCACAGACAGAGCAGAGGGTTTCATCAACACCATCACAGACAGAGCAGAGGGGTTCTATCAACACCATCACAGACAGAGGCAGAGGGTTCCATCCATCAACACCATCACAGACAGAGCAGAGGGTTTCCCAACAACATTGTATCAGTTTCAGGATTGCAACATTGTATCCGTTTCAGGCTCGCAATCGGCCTATTCATTGTCTAGCCAGCCAGGAGGAACATGGGACTGATCTGAAGTTCGTGGGGTTATTTTACGGCCTATAAGTGTGTTTTATTTCCTAAAGGAATCTCTAGTAGTGGGGGGTTACAATCTGAATTGAAGGGGGTTTACATGCAGTACAGTACGATCAGTACGGTTTTAAAGCCAAGAACAGACAAGAAACACACAACTGCGATTTCACATCCCATAAAGTGCTGTCACGCAGGACAGGAAACTGACTGAAGCCAGTTATATATATCATCATTGTTCTAATCATTATGCAATGCTTATCAAAAATGCATCAACAGGATACTAATATGGCACTTTAAGTCTGTATACGTGTTCTATTTTGAAACATGCTTATAAACATGTGGTGTATACATACTCAGACTAACAATGTACAGTGTAAACACAAATAGGCCTAACATGATTCAATTAACCTTTCTTGGAAATGCTGGCAGGAAGAACATTTAATTTAATTGCTGATCATAACACAAACAATTCTGGTATCCTCAATTTAAGCTCCACAAAGTCCTACTGAGTTCATCCTCGGATGTGACCAGCGAACAACAAAAACAACTATTCCTAATCCAGGCAGTTCAGAAAGGACAGTTCAGAGAGTTGTAAAATGAGGAAGAGCTGTTGAGTCTAGTCATTGATCCGGCTCATTCTGTAGTGGCCTCGAAGTCAGTGAAGTCCTTCTCCTTTCACTCGGGCTGTAGTGAAAGGCTGCTGAAAAGCATCTTTCACTTACGTTTTTTTAGAGAGAGAGAGAAGGAGGGGAGGAAATAAGTTGATGTTTATCTGTTATCCCCGGTAACCTTTTTTCAGCCTGTTCTAATGAGGTTCTATCCATACACTCTGACTCCTAATCCCCCCCCCCCCATCCCTGGCTCATCTGGCCAGCAGCAGCAGCAGCCTTCTTATCCAGCACTTCATTTCCTCCCTGGGCCCGGCTATTATGGAAGTGTATGGGCCAGGTTATTAGATCCCCAGTCTGGCTGTGTCTGGAGTAGCAGGGGGGGGCCCCCTCTGGCAGGGACTTCACTTTAAGCAGCTGTTAAAAGCATTTCCACTGGGGGGGGTGGGGGCGGGCGGGCAGCTCCCAGGAAGTGTCACAGGAAGAGAGAGAGAGAGAGAGGGTAGGGGAGAGTAGGGGATAGGGAGAGTGACGCATTTGACTTCCTGTTTAGTATTGAGTTGAGTGTTGTTGCCGTTGAGTGTGCCAAATGGGACTGACTGGACTGGACTGGACTGGATAGGATAGGATAGGATGGCACTACTGTGACTACTGACTACTGTGGGAAGAAGAAGAAGCTGTGCAGAGATTATCATCATCATCTAATCATGAGTTACCTTCAGCATTGCGTCACTATCGAAGAGCATGAGGAAAAATACAGAGTGAAGATTTTGATTAGGCCTATATGCTGTGGTGCATGGTGTGTGGATCATTTTATGATACACTTTGTGTGCTTTTCTAAGGTGTGTGTCCTGGCTCACACAGGTTAGAGAAAAAAAAGAAAAATAAACAAAACCGTGACCATATGGCCTCTCCTGACCACGTTGTTTAGAATCGGGACTCATACATTCTGTCACAGTTCTGGGTCCCAAGATAACACCAGTTTTTATTTTTTTATTTTTTACGTTTAGGTCTATATTAGGGTTGGGTGGTAGGGTTGAGCAGTTTTTCATTGTACACAACTGTAAATGCAGACCGGATTCAGAACGTTCACCACATTCTGCCAAACCTTATGTCAATGGAACACATGGCCTCAGGGCATGGGAATCATTCATTGTAATGACATCACAATACAGAACAGATGACAAATATACGACCCATGTTTAATGAAGTCACAATACAGCACAGATGACACATATAGGACGCATGTTTAGTGCAAGATGGACAGATCCGATTGTTATCAGGTCATGATGACAGGAAGCATGTTAATGGCAAATGTAAACGGAGTCAGCTAAACCAAAGTGACATGCTTGTATTGCTCGACTAAGGTAGTAGCCAAGTCTAACAAGCCTGCTTGAATATCCACAGCTGGGCTTTTAAATCCCACCCCAAGTATGATTTCCAGTTTGTTTACATTCTGTAGTTAGTGTCTCCTACAGCTACAGCTCGCCATCACACTGTCAATTACCCAACAGGCTCAGGGGCCTCATTTATAAAGCTTTGCGTAGAACTGGCGTAAGCAGCCTGCGTACGTACGCAAAGCAAGAACATTTATGCACACCAACATTCGGATTTATAAAACGGTGCGCACGCAACTCTACATTTTCAACTCTAAATTTTGCGCACGTGAAGGAGCGTCTTGTCCCACCCTTTTTAACACCCATAGTTGCCTATAAATGGTCAGGGAATTTGCGTACGCAAGTTTTTTGCTGTATGCAAGCTTTGTAAATTAGGCCCCAGGTCAGTTTTGAGCACTTTGCGCGACAACTAGCTATAACCTGCTTTATGCTAGCTGCCAACCGTGTTTGCTAGCCAACTAAAGAACTTGGGTGTTAAGACCATGCAGCCTTCGGTCGTAACTGCGCCCCTCGCCCCATGTGGCCAAATAAGGTCAGGGGGTAGGGGTTATAAGCCCTGGAAAGGCCTGGAATAAGCAGCACCGTTGAAGCTCGGGAGTGACTGTGGAAAAGCAGTTTGGTCTTGGCACATACCGGCACGCACAGTGTTGGCGATGGTCTGGCAGTTGAGCTGTCCGCTCATTAGCCACAACCAACGTTACGCCTAACCCATGACCTTGACAGTTGGTTGGTAGCTGAATAGAATGCGCAGCAGTATGACAAATGTCATACGAGCTCATATTGATGGTTTAGCTTGCGTATCACTTTCAGACTTGTGTTGGCATGTGTCGGCGTCTCATTCCTGCCCACTCGATGCTGACGCACTGGTCGCTATTGCGGCACATAGGCGGTGTCCCCTCTCATTCTGAGCCAAAGATAACTTCCTGCTCCCCATCAGGTGCAGTAAAATGGTTTATGATCCGTCTGACAGCTGTTCTCCTCCCTCCACGCTATCTTGGCGTTTAAAGTAGAGGCAACAGTGGATATGAGTAAGAAGTGACCTGTTCCAAGAAAAGGTGGTCTTGTTTGGAATTCTACTTGGGGGAGGGGAGGGGGGGGGTTCTGACGAGAACTAGAATCGAGCATTGCAAAGGCTTCAGTGAGGATAGATGAGTTTGTTGTGATTTCAGCTCATTTCCTCGTTGGCAGAGGAAAGGCATGTTGAATTCGTCAAAGATATAGTATGTCAATATTTGTGTGTATCTGACACATAACTTCCTTCTCTAGGATATGGAACCTTATTACAATGTTTGTTTGTGTTTTTTTTTCAAATCAAACTTGAATCTCACTTAAACCGTTTGGTATGAGCACAAAGACATGTGGTAGTTCCTAAGCAAAATAAGACAATGAGAAGATTGTCTATAGCCATAGCCCTCCTCAATAACTCCTGATCATTGCACCTTGCACTTTACATGTTCTTGCACTAAGTTGTACAGTATATTTATTCACTCATTGGTACTGTATATATTGTCTTGAGTATTGTTGTGTTGTCGTCTTGCTGTAGTGCTGTACTGTAGCTTGTTCAGCATGGAGAATACCAAGTCATGTTCCTAGTGCACTGCACATGGCGATTCAATTGAATTGAATTGAGTTATTTTCCTGTGTGTCAGGAGAAAGTGACAAGAGGAGGGAGATGTATTGGTAGAGAACGTGACTGATAGAATGAAGTAGAAGCCGCACACTCTAGTTCCAGATGCAAAAGTGTATTTTAATTGACAACGGTTTTGGCCGCAGCCTTTGTCGAGTCTTAGAACGTGACTGTGGCAGCAATGTAAAGAAGTTCAGCAGATTTTACTACTCTGCGGCTGTCAGCCTCAAAGTGAGTTGTGCTCTCTTTCTTTTTTATTTATTTATTTTAAAATGGTAAATGGACTGCACTTATATAGCGCCTTTATCCAAAGTGCTTTACAACGGCCTCTCATTCACCCATTCACACACACATTCACACACCAATGGCGACCAAGCTACCATGCAAGGCGCCGGCCCGCTCACTGGGAGCAATTTGGGGTTCAGTGTCTTGCCCAAGGACACTTCGACATGTGGCCAGCCGGGGCTCGAACCGCCGATGTGCCAACCGCCGATGTGCCTCTACCTCCTGCACCACAGCCGCCCCATTCTCTCTTTCTTTTGTAACACAAGAAAGCAAAGCAATTTGGACTTCATTGTATGGCTTAGTCTAGCCTACATCTTGCATAACCGTGAACATGAAAGTAGCATTATTCTAATGGGGGTAAATGAGGCATGTTTTTAATGTGTCCCCTTCAGTGGTCCAGATGGTGACGTGCTAATGAAACGTTAAGTGGTGTTTATACTGTTTGTGTGGAGAACGAGTCATGAAACAGGAAGAGACTGCTGTTTGTAAGACTGAAAGCGGCCGGACCGGACACTCGCTGCAAACAAGCAACTTTCCAGATCCAAGATCACGTGACATTTAGACATGCTACCACAGACCCACAGCCCACTTCACCTTTAACTTGAAGGTCAGTAGTCGGCTCTACCTGTGGAGCTTCAAGTTTCCTTTAACTTCTTTTGTGAACCTTCCTTCAGTATGTAGATCTATTTTGTTGGGCTTTTGAGGTAATAAAAAAGCAAACATCTGAACATGGTGTCAGTTGCCGTTTCTAGTTTAATTTGGTTTTCACATACATAGGCTTATCTGATATTTAAACTGTCTTTGAAAACTGGGAACCACCACCTGTGGTCAAAAGGACCGGATGAGGTATTAATTTATCACTTAAAAAGGAACTGAAAGATACTCAGAAGAAAGTAAAAGAAAAAAACCCCACCATGGCAATAATACAATAATCGTGTAATTAGTTTGCTTTCTGAGCACTTTTGTAATGACTTTGAATAGCACAGGAGCCCTGACACGCACCAGTTTGTCTTTGAAAGCTCAGGCTTTGCAGAGGAGAGACAGTGGCATCCTGTCTTTAAGCTCAGCTCATCAGTGGAGCTTTTTGTATTCCTTAAGAGCCGCGGACTTCCAGATTTGACTTCCTCTCTTCTCTCACACTGGCTGGAGTAAACGGAACTCTTTGCTCTGAGCGTGAGCTTTCATTACCCCCTCTGTGTTCTGTGACAGATCGCTGGTGCTGCCTGGCTTACTCTCCAAGGAAGGAAAAAATGGCAGGAAGCCCTTTAAGGAGGACATGCGGGGTGATCACGCTTGAATCGGTTCTCTTTGCTCAAACTGAAACGTTAGACTTGTGGCTGTGTCGTCGAAGCTCTTAAGAAATTACACTAGACATCTCCTTTGTGTGAAAGTGAAGAGGTGAGCGCAGTTTTTACAACTGAATTGAACTCAAACTGTTATTGAATTGGTCAATATGAAAAGACTCAATTACTTTATTTAAATGACTGGGATGATTGGGGCATGGCATTTAAAGCAGGGTTACTGACTTTCATTTGGTTTTTGGTTAGAAAATTGTAATATTAGTGGAATTTGGCAGTGGCTACACAAACAAAAGTCCATAGACTCCTGACAAGGTAAGGAAACAAATATATAATATAGAAATGTGGATGAAATATACAAAAAAACACTTGTTGATGAACAACTAGGCTAAGTGGAATGCTGAGAAACTTGAGGTGATTAAAACAACTGCATTCTGTCATACATATATACATATACATATAACTGAAATGTCATCTCACCCTTAATCCCGCCGTGTTAGGCTACTTGTTTTGTGCTTTTGCTAAAAGTTTGATAAACAATGCAATGTAAACAAATTAAAAGGAGTCCTGGAAGTGATTGGTTCATGTTGCTGCTGGCTTCATACGGGTCAGAGGGATGGCATGCTTAGGAAGGGGGACAGGAAATTGAGGAGGCTTCCTCATTGAGCCAAATGGGGCAGTTGGGCCAAATGGCGCAGTTACGACCGCTAGTTATGTTACCTTCCTCCAGCTAATGGATGTAGGGTTTGTTTAGAGAGGTGAGAGGTGGGTTGAGTGTGTGCAAGCATACCAGGGGAGGCTGGTAGGATGGGCAATACCATTCCTTATTCTGTTCTATGCATTACAATGAGCCCATCTTCCAATTTCTGCCTCCACCAGCCTCCCCTGATGATGCATGCCTGCATTTGCGAGAAGTCTACATCCATTTAGTCTCTCTAACCTGAATAGAATTCCCCAGAGGGCACTGTTGGTGCCGTCACTGGGATCATAACATCATTTACCAACAGCTGTCCAAGCTCTTCAACGGCCAGTCTGTGTCCCCTGCAGTGTAAGCATTATACCAAGCACTGCGTTTATCGTCATAGTTTGGACCACCGTTTAGGTAACTGTACATATAGGCCTCCCTGTTAGCTAACTCTGTACATGAACACTATAGGCTACCTTTTAGTTAACACTGCACATTAATGTATTAAAATCCCATCCCCCTAGTCACCGGATATAGAAAATATATTATGAAGAAACAAAACTCAAAGCTCCACCTTCAGACATCTTCTCAGACAGAGAACTGGTTTTCCATAGTGGCCAATACAATTTTAAGGAGGGATTTCGAGGGTTCGTGGGTGTCTAATGACCATTGTTCTATTGTATTTCTCATGTTGTAGTCATTACCAGGTAGGGCCTTAGTTATGTGTAGGCCTATACAGTTAGGTCCATATAGCCTATATTTGGACAGCATTTTTGCTATTTTTGCTGTTTACTAAAACGTATTCAAGTTACAGTTATGAATATGGGCTTAAATGCAGACTCTCAGCTTTAATTGAGGGTATTCACATCCAAATCCAAAACAAAGTAATTTAGACAATTGACTCAAAAGCCGGGTCATGAACCTGTGTGGGCTATTCCTTCATTATTATTTATCAATTAAGCAGGTAAAAGGTCTGAGTTGTTTCCAAGTGTGGCCTCTGCATTTGGAAGCTGTTGCTGTAAACACACAACATGTAGTCAACGGAGCTCTCAATGCAAGTGACACAGGCCACCAGAGAGATAGTGGGAAGTTAATTAGGAGTGGCCAAATCAACAGTTTGGTATATTTTGAGAAAGAAACTATGCACTGGTGAGCTTGGCACCGCAAAAAGGTCTGGACATCCATGGAAGACAACAGTGGTGGATGATCACAGGATCCTTAATGGTAGAGAAAAACCCCATCACAATATCCGACCAAGTGAGTCTCCATGAGGTAGGCATATCATTATCCAAGTCTACCTACTTGCCAAAAAAATAAAATAATAATAATAATAATCAGCCCAGTTCTGGAACAGAATTATTTGGACAGATGAAACGAGGCAGTGAGGCAGTGTGATGCCATGGGCATGGGCATGGCTTCCAATGGCACTGATTCACTAGTGTTTATTGATGATGTGACAGAAGACAGAAGCAGACGGATGAAATCTGAAGTGTTTAGGGATATACTGTCTCTTCAGATTTCAGCCAAATTCAGCAAAGTGTATTGGATGGCGCTTCACAGTACAGATGGACAATGACCCAAAACATACTGCGTAAGCAACCCAGGAGTTTTTTTAAGGCAGAGAAGTGGAATATAATGCAATGGCCGAATCAATCACCTGATCTCAACCCGATCGAGCATGCATTTCACTTGCTGAAGACAAAACTAAAGGCAGAAAGACCCACAAACAAACAACAACTGAAGACAGCTGCAGTAAAGGCCTGGCAAAGCATCACAAAGGAGGAAACCCAGCAATTGATGATGAATTGCTGTACAATTAATTGTCTCCAAAATAATTGTGATTAACAATATCATTGTTTCACTGTTATGTGACCCAGATAATGTAATAACACAGCAACCTATGAAGTAAATCATGCCTGTTTAATATCATAAAACATATTTTTGAACATAAAATTTAACATGTATCCTCATCAATAAAAAAGGGACTGTGTCATCTAGTTATGTGCATTTTCATGTTTTATCAGTGTGTTGCTTAATGTGCAGAGCAGCTAATCTAACGCTAACGCGATGTTATTTATTGTTAGCTAGCTAGCGTGTCAAGATTGCCATTAGACAATTATTTCATAATTGTTACAGGCCTACACATAACTATCTGTAACTCAAAACCTGTAAACTATCAGTCAATTGTCTATGAACTCATTGTAAATATTTTACAAGCCACAAAAGGTATACCTCAATATAAAATGTTACAACATTTTATTTAAGAAGCACATGTTGTAAATGAAAAGCCTCCAAATGTGTCAGTATCACCACACACACTTTGTATGTCACTCTGCTGTGTTGTATTTGCATGATTTCACTTCCTGGAGGAAACAGATCCATGTAAACATTACTGTAGATGGAGCTGGGTGATACTGCGACTGAACAGTCTTAATTATCATGATAAAGACATGACTGACATGATTCATGATGCAAATTAGTGCATGAGATAATCATCCAGCAGACAATGCAACATTGATACAATGTTTTGGTGCTGTCTACCGTACCTTTTAATATCGTTGCACTGCAACAGCCCAGTATTAGAATTAGTAAATGTGTATCGGATCAAGCTTCTGTGGTTTGGCCTGGGTCATGGAGAGAAACACAGGGTTCCCACGGGTCCTTGAAATCCGTGAAAGTTTGTGAATTTGAGGGGGAAAAAACCAAGGCCTTTAAAAGTTTTAGAAAATCGACATGGGTCATGAAAGTGCTTGAATTCGCCTCTCTCTCTCTAAAAAAAAAAAATATATATATATATATATAGGTAACATGTAGATAGGAATAAAACAACCATACTATTTACTAAGGTTAATTAGTATTAGAGTTACTAGATTTTAAACTGACATAACACTGTTAGATTTGAAAACCGTTCATGGTAATTCCTATTACATTCTCATCTAGATCTGACTCAAACTATGCCGTGGTGGGCCCTTGAATTTCAAGGAATTGAGTCTTGAAAGTCCTTGAAAGGTGCTTGAATTTGATGTTTCACAAGGTGTGGGAACCCTGGAAACAGTTCTGTGTGACGTTACAAAGCTTTTGGGTAAATCACCCTGCACAGATGTTATAACATGTTCAACAGGTTAACACAGATGGTAGGCTGTCAAGCGAACGCCCTTTGTTGCCCCATAAAAAGAGGCACACTGTGAAATATCCTGCGGTTATACTACAAAATACTACACTTAAACAATTGAATCGCAATACCATAAAAGTAACCGACATTTCAATTATCGCCTCTAAAAGTAATTCATATTTCACTTCATTTTCAACAAAACAAAACTGGGGGATGAACCAATCCCCATCGGTGTTTTGAAATGAATACATTTGATAATGAAGTGCAACTCTAGGCTACCTTCAAGTTCAATAGCATACATCTATTGTGTGTTTACTTAATATCATTCCCAAAAAGCTGACCCGCACTCCAAAGAGAAATCTAAAGAGGTGTCATTTAGTATTTATTATATTCAGGGGAAGAATAGACAAACGTTTTGGCCTAGGCCTCCTCCGTCAGTGTCGGCGTCAGTATCAGATCACGTTTCATATTCATTCGCTCTGTGCGTTTCCACAAGGACGGACCTCCTCTCCCCCAGCATGCTGTCCGCAATAAACCTCCATGCCTGTTGTGTTACATGAAATGCTATCTCATGGTGAAAGCCATACACCACTTCCTCATAGGAAGCGGAACCCTGGTTTCACTTCCCCTCATCTCTGTTATTATCTTCGGGGAGTACATGGTGGAGTATATGATGTGTGGAGTACATGGTGTGTGAGGTACATGGTGTGTGTGTGTGTGTGTGTGTGTGTGTGTGTGTACACATGGTGGAGTATATGATGTGTGAGGTACATGGTGTGTGAGGTACATTGTGTGTGTGTGTGTGTGTGTGTGTGTGTGGGGGGGGTACATGGTGTGTGGAGTACATGGTGTGTGTGGGGTACATGGTGTGTGTGGGGTACATGGTGTGTGGGGTACATGGTGTGTGGGGTACATGGTGTGTGTGTGTGGGGTACATGGTGTGTGTGGTACATGGTGTGTGTGTGTGGGGTACATGGTGTGTGTGGAGTACATGGTGTGTGTGGGGTACATGGTGTGTGGTAGTACATGGTGTGTGGAGTACATGGTGTGTGTGTGTGTGTACATGGTGTGTGGAGTACATGGTGTGTGTGTGTGGGGTACATGTTGTGTGTGTGGGGTACATGGTGTGTGTGGGGTACATGGTGTGTGGTAGTACATGGTGTGTGGTAGTACATGGTGTGTGGTAGTACATGGTGTGTGTGGGGTACATGGTGTGTGGGGTACATGGGGTGTGGGGTACATGGTGTGTGTGGGGTACATGGTGTGTGTGGGGTACATGGTGTGTAGAGTACATGGTGTGTGTGGGGTACATGGTGTGTGGGGTACATGGTGTGTAGGGTACATGGTGTGTGTGTGTGGGGTACATGGTGTGTGTGGGGTACATGGTGTGTGTGGGGTACATGGTGTGTGTGGGGTACATGGTGTGGAGTACATGTTGTGTGTGTACATGGTGTGTGTGGGGTACATGGTGTGTGTGGGGTACATGGTGTGTGGGGTACATGGTGTGTGGGGTACATGGTGTGTGGTAGTACACGGTGTGTAGAGTACATGGTGTGTGGGGTACATGGTGTGTGAGTACATGGTGTGTGAGTACATGGTGTGTGGGGTACATGGTGTGTGAGTACATGGTGTGTGGGGTACATGGTGTGTGGGGTACATGTTGTGTGGGGTACATGGTGTGTGTGGGGTACATGGTGTGTGTGGGGTACATGGTGTGTGTGGTAGTACATGGTGTGTGAGTACATGGTGTGTGTGGTAGTACATGGTGTGTGAGTACATGGTGTGTGGGGTACATGGTGTGTGTGGGGTACATGGTGTGTGTGGGGTACATGGTGTGTGTGGGGTACATGGTGTGTGTGGTAGTACATGGTGTGTAGGGTACATGGTGTGTGTGGTAGTACATGGTGTGTGAGTACATGGTGTGTGAGTACATGGTGTGTGAGTACATGGTGTGTGGGGTACATGGTGTGTGTGGGGTACATGGTGTGTGTGGGGTACATGGTGTGTGTGGTAGTACATGGTGTGTAGGGTACATGGTGTGTGTGGTAGTACATGGTGTGTGAGTACATGGTGTGTGAGTACATGGTGTGTGAGTACATGGTGTGTGGGGTACATGGTGTGTGTGGGGTACATGGTGTGTGGTAGTACATGGTGTGTGGTAGGGGTGGGCAAACGATCAACATTTTTTGTTCGATAATCGTAACGAATTAACGATCAATTATCGATTAATCAATAAGGTTTTTTTGTATGATTTTTTTTTTTTTACATAAAAAAAAAATCGGGGAAAAAAATAGGGCAGAAATAACAAGCATGTTTTCCTTGGGGAAAAAACTTTATTTGTGTTGCTATTGCACACATTCATTCATTCTCATCCAAACTAGACACTACAGTCAGATAACAATCCTCTTAAACAAGGCAGTGAGTAGCCTAAATTGTTTAACTTAAAAACACATTTTACGTTATAAATAAAAATATAGAAAATAAGTAACTCACCATAGGAGCAGTAAAAAAACAGTTACTCACAAATAGGAGGATGACTGAAAACGTTAGTGTCCTTAAGAGCGTCCAGCTTAACTTAAATTTAAACTCCAGCGAGAGACTGTAGGCGGCAGGCCTACTGGTTCTTGTTCAGAAAGATGATCATGTTCAGGGGTGAGAGACGAACGCAATCTGGTGACACGTGGACAAACTAATTTCCATTATTATTATTCTAAAAAATAAATAAAAAATTATATATTATTAATGATTATCGATCAAAATATTTTGTGATCGACCAAGACCTTATCGATCAATTAATCGATCATCGATCATCGATGCCCACCCCTAGTGTGTGGTAGTACATGGTGTGTGGGGTACATGGTGTGTGTGGGGTACATGGTGTGGAGTACATGTTGTGTGTGTACATGGTGTGTGTGGGGTACATGGTGTGTGTGGGGTACATGGTGTGTGGGGTACATGGTGTGTGTGGGGTACATGGTGTGTGGAGTACATGGTGTGTGTGGGGTACATGGTGTGTGGCGTACATGGTGTGTGGGGTACATGGTGTGTGGGGTACATGGTGTGTGTGGCGTACATGGTGTGTGGGGTACATGGTGTGTGGGGTATATGGTGTGTGTGGGGTACATGGTGTGTGGGGTACATGGTGTGTGTGGGGTATATGGTGTGTGTGGGGTACATGGTGTGTGGGGTACATGGTGTGTGGGGTATATGGTGTGTGTGGGGTACATGGTGTGTGGGGTACATGGTGTGTGGGGTACATGGTGTGTGTGTGGGGTACATGGTGTGTGTGTGGGGTACATGGTGTGTGGGGTACATGGTGTGTGGGGTACATGGTGTGTGTGGAGTACATGGTGTGTGTGGAGTACATGGTGTGTGTGGAGTACATGGTGTGTGGAGTACATGGTGTGTGTGTGTGTGGAGTATATGGTGTGTGGGGTACATGATGTGTGGGGTACATGGTGTGTGGGGTACATGGTGTGTGTGGGGTACATGGTGTGTGTGTGTGTGTGTGGAGTACATGGTGTGTGGGGTACATGGTGTGTGGGGTACATGGTGTGTGGGGGGGGTACATGGTGTGTGGGGGGGGTACATGGTGTGTGGGATACATGGTGTGTGGGGTACATGGTGTGTGGGGTACATGGTGTGTGGGGTACATGGTGTGTGACCACATCTCCTCTGTGTGTTTCAGGCTACCAAGCAGTTTCTGGAGGAGATCAATAAGTGGACCAGTCAGCATGGAGTCTCTCCTCTGTCCTGGGAAGTGGCAGTCAAGTTCCTCATGGCTCGGAAGTTTGACGTCCTCCGAGCTATTGAGCTCTTCCATAGCTACAGGGTAAGAGAGAGAGAGAGAGAGAGAGAGAGAGAGAGAGAGAGAGAGAGAGAGAGAGAGAGAGTGTGTGTGTGTGTGTGTGTCTGTGTCTGTGTCTGTGTCTGTGTCTGTGTGTGTGATATGATGGTAGCACACCTGCATCACAAGTCTTCTTTTTCATTGTACAGAATGTTTAAGAAGCCCTCTACTAATGCTGAGCCAAAAACTAAATGGTCAAAGCAGAAGTATTATCAAATCGAGTACACACACACAAACACACACACATACACACACACACTACCTCACACACTACCTCCCCTACACACATGCTTTCTGCTGTTACTGGGGCAGAGAGATTTACCTGTCAACAAGCTCTGGGAAATGAATGACAGTGCCAGGGTTTCCCTTAGGTTGACTTATGATTGGTTGACATGTTTATTATAGTACTATGCAGCGTTTCCACGTGTAATTGGCTCTAAATCCATCTTCCTGATTTGCCATTGGTTCTAGTGCAGCAAGAATAAACTATTCCATGTCCTTTGAAGAAGGATGCCCTCACCTGTTTCAGGAATGTCAAGTTATAGGCTATTCTTCAAAAATAACGGGTGCAAAACGATTAGTAAAATGCTCTGTAGTGCACTTTTTTAATATCATTCCCTCATTTTGAAGCAATGTCTGTGCCATTTATTTGGGAATGTAGGGTTTTGTAACCGCATCATTAGCCCACCGTCTCTGTAATCTCACACCCAATCAGACGGATCGCTGCCAGTCCTCAGTTGCGAACGGAAAGTTCCCAAATGCCTTGTTCTCACTCTAATGACTTACTAGCAGTAGTAGGACGTGGCCGGATGTTGCCGTCCCACATTAAGTCGCTTTATCACTCAGGTTCTTGTTATTCAAGTGGTGAATGTGTGGCTTGCAGAAATATCCCTACATTCTGAATGCCTCATCAACCGGTTTGAGTCTGAGTGGAAAGTGCTTTTGACACTCGTGTTTTACCTCACCGTGAGTTAAAACTACAGTGCATTCTGAAAGTATTCAGACCCCTTCACTTTTTCCACATTTTGTTGTGTTATAGACTCAATTTCAAATGTATTAAATAGAAAATAAGCATATTAGCTTAGTATTGTTACTATATTTGTAGGTGGTATCATTGTAAACATCAACACAATTATGCCCAGGTAGATAATGAATGCTTTTATATTTTTTTGCTATATTTTTTGTACTTAGATTTTAATACCCAGGAAGGACAGTTTGGTACTTGTGAGCTCAAAAGATACTTACCTTACATTTAGATTTTTTACAATGAATTCTTACAATGAATAAAGATATACTTTATATTATAATATAAGTCATATTCTGAAATGTGTCTGAATGTTATAGTTCCATAAGCATTAGCAAAATAAAGTAACAGTTTGTAAACAAATAGTGTAATTTTTTTTCTCCTTAAGCACAGAACACGTACCGAAACCGTGACCCAAAAACCGAGGTTCATACCGAACCGTGGGCCAACTAAACCGCTAGACACCGCTCGTAAGAAGTGGAATGACCCGCATGGGCCTAGCCCTGGTGCATGGTTGTTTTCAGGGGTGCAAACTTGTCACCTTTCGTCGTAATTCGCTGTTTTTACCTCAAAATAGGTCACCCACGTGAATCGCATAGATCTGCAAAAAATATATTTGTGGTGGTGGGGGATGGGGGGGGTCTACATCTTATCCAAGTCACATGATGCCCGAGCGAACATCTTCCTGTCTGCTAAACTCTGCTGCGGTTGAAATAAAAAGTAAAAAAGGTCTTAAGATAGGTCTTAAAAATGTATTGGATTAGGAAGTTATTTCTATGTTGCGATAACTTCTCAACGCACTGAGTTCATAGCGTCAATGTCATAGGTGCGAGTGGTGTTTTTAGAGAGTAGATGTTGGCCCTCTCACTGTTCCCTTGTGTGCCCAGGAGACCCGTCTGAAAGAGGGCATCGTCAAACTCCAACCCCAGGAGGAGCCTCTGCGCTCGGAGCTGCTCAGCGGGAAGTTCACAGTGCTGGTGAGTGGGTGTGTGGCTGTGTGCGTGTGCGTGTGCGTGTGCGAGTGTGCGTGTGTGTCTGTGAGTTTCCCAGTCACTGATTGGCTCAATTCCACCCACCTGGTCTCTTAGGTCAAAAATAATACAAAAGATAAAGGATAGAGACTCGCTGTTCTGGACAGAAAAGATTTCCGCAAAACACAAAGTGAAGCCAAGAACCGGCCGGCTACAGTCGAGGAACAGCGTCGCAGCGCAGATGTTCACTATGCAGAAGCAGATGTGGACGTCTCTGCCTCGGGCCTCGGGCCTGTCAATCAGCATGCTGGGCCCAGCCTCCCGGGCCACTGGCTTTCTGACAGGGAGACTGTCGCTCATGTCATGACACAGCTCCCCTCTCCTATGTCATGACACAGCTTCCCTCTCCCATGTCATGACACAGCTCCCCTCTCCCATGTCATGACACAGCTCCCCTCTCCCATGTCATGACACAGCTCCCCTCTCCCATGTCGTGACACAGCTCCCCTCTCCCTTCCCATTAGGAGGAACCTAGGGAACTCTCCTCTGGGCCAGGGAAGGAGGAAGAGCTCTACCTTTTCTTCTAGTTTCTTCCATTGTTTTGTTTTTTACAGCTGTATGATTTAGATTTATGGAGCTGTGGGATGCTCTGTGCTGCGTGAGTCAGACCTGGATCGACGTTTTTTTGTCTACTCATACTGTGAGTGCACTTCAGTGAGCTTGTCCGGCACAATTGAATCAATGGAATAGTCCCAAAATTGGAAAACGTGCCCCGGTTAAAACTATCAAGCATACAGGTTTATTTTTGTATTACTTAATATTATACCGACTTTACAGTGTTTACAACGTCAATATATAAACCTATAAACTATAAAACAGTGTCTACACAGTCAGATTCACAATCATAGTTCTGTGTTTCAGTTCCATGATGTGTCACGAATCCAAGAAAAGCTCCAACCTTCGTCACGTCGTGGGAGGTTTTGGGGGAAGATGGCGTGGGGTCTGGTTGACGGGTCTCCAGTAGGATTATGCTCGATTTTATTAGCGAGAGCCATGACAGCTGGCTGTCACCCTTCTCCCTCCCCCGTCGTGACGCCCCTGACACATCAGTTTAGATGGCCTTTGTCTTTACTGTAGACTTCCACCCCTTCAGGCTCCATATCCTGCCTGGGGGTATTTATAGTCACAGTTCTAGGAAAAAAAGAGCTATTCGCTTACGAGGAGTAAGGAAGGAATGGTGCCAAGAGATGCCTCTGTTATTGCCTTTAGTTTTTTGGGAGAAAAAACGAATAAAATCAAAATAGTCACTCGTCTTAATGGTATGCATGCATGGGGGAATATAAATAGTCACCCACTCATCTGTGGAGATGATCTTAGTAGATGCTCGGGGAAGAATATTATGGAAGAAGTATTCTCACAGTGCAAAACGTGTTGTTTTATGTTCTATCTGGTATTTAGTAGTAGACTATAGTTGTAGACATGGTGTGCTCTTTGATGAGACACCCATACCGTGCGTCTGATAGACACTCCTTCAGAAACGTGAGGCGGTGCCCTTTGTATATGGTCTGGGTTTTAACCCAGGTGCCCCCTTGTGGTCATTGCTCAGTCCTAACCAATCTTTCATCTCTCCCCATCGGGTCAATCCCCTTTTCTTTTAGATTGCATTGTCTTCAATTTCAAGTGTATTGTTATGTCATATTACACACGTGTAAAAGAGTACAATTCTTAGTCTTTGGTTCCTGACATTGCAGCACAAGACAATAAGGCAATAGGCATAATTCAACATTGAAATAAAAGTGACAATAGTACAGGACATAACTGACAAATAAGACAGGATACAATTAGCAGTGTCCAGACAATAAGGCAATAGACCTATCGCTAAGCCACGCCACCAAAATAGAAATTGTCCAATCATATCACAGCAAGTCACTACAGGCAGAAAACTTGAACAAACAATTCGCTAATATCTGATGGTGAAAAGCTTCTAGACTAAATATTCTTGTCATCTTTTAAAAAAGCATGTCTATTACTTGCTGTGGTAAATCAGAAATTTGAACTCCCGCCATTATAAGTCATTAAATGTCATTCAGTCACGGTCGGTCAGTCAGTCACTGTCAGTGAAGAATTTGAGCGAGCGTTGTTTGTTTCTCAGAGTTTTCAAAGGGGGCGTGGCTTAGCGATAGGTCTATTCCGTAGACAAAAGAGGTAAAACACTAATCAGCGTTCAATTGATGAACCTGATCAATCTTATCCTAAAATATACTGTTGCATGTGAAATGTGGTGAATGTTTTACATTGATGCAGTGGATGTTGAGGGAACATTTTGAAGGAACCAGTTTCCCCCCGTCTCTGTCTCTGTCCTCCCAGAGCGTACGGGACCCCACAGGCGCCTCCATCGCCTTGTACACCGCCAAGCTGCACCACCCCAACAAGACTGGCAACCACGTGGTCCTGCAGGCTCTCTTCTACCTCCTGGACCGAGCTGTGGAGAGGTGAAGCACGGTCCCAACCCTCTAAATGAACAATGTTTTTTCATTTTCATTTTCATTCAGAGAGAGCTCTTTGGAAGTATTGGCTTACAGGGAACTGAGTGGCAATTTCACTTTGAAAGGCTCAAATTTACATTTTATATCCTGAATTTATGCATATGTCATATACATCCATTTCTTACCTCAATAAGCCACGCCAGAACGTTAAAAATACCATATTTCTGTACCTCATGCCAGTCTTCTGTGTGCCCTCTCCTGTCCAATGAGATCCAATGTCAGGGATCCTGTGTTGCTCCCTGCCTCCATAGTGGACATATAGCTGACGTTATGGCACATTTTAAGTGACCTTGTTCTTCCGTCTCTGTGTGTCCTCAGCTTTGAGACTCAGAGGAACGGCCTGGTGTTCATCTACGACATGGCGGGTTCTAACTACACCAACTTTGAGCTGGACCTCAGCAAGAAGATCCTCAACTTACTGAAGGTAGGGAGGGTGGTGTTGGGGTAGAGTTTCCTAGCGTTTAGGTTGCTGTTTACAACACTTCACTGTAACTAGTTTGTTGTCCATAAGCAACAAACCATTGAGCAAGTACTTGTCATCAATGTGGAAATCAATACTAATTGTAGATTCATAGATTAGTAGATGTGGTCAGAAATATATATATAATATATCTGTAATGTAATTGAAAAATTCAATTTCTATTAAATGCATTTCACTGAAACCTCAAGCTTAATTTACAACTTCTGTTAGGCAGTTGGATGTGTTACCCTTTATTTGTTTCAAGAATTCAAATAAATATGTTGTAATGATTTGCAAGTCTGACACAGACGCAAGATCAAGTTGCCCCATGTGTCTGGGTAGTAATGCTGTAATCACTGTATTCTGAGCCGTTTGTGGTATTACGCAAGTGGAAGAAGGAACCATGACAATGTATTTGTAAATGGTAACCCCAGGATGTGGAAGTCAAGTCAGCTTCATTTATATAGCACATTTACATACAGCAGCAGCTGAACCAAAATGCTTCACAGCTGTAGAACAGGTAAAGTGCGGGATATGAAATAAAATGCAAAACTAGAAACGGTGTCATAACTCGTTTTCTCCACCAGGGGGCCTTCCCTGCCAGGCTGAAGAAAGTGTTGATCGTGGGCGCCCCCGTCTGGTTCAGAGTCCCCTACAACCTGCTGAGCCTGCTGCTGAAGGAGAAGCTGAGGGAGAGGGTGAGTGAAGGAGAGACTGAGGGAGAGGGGGAGTGAGGGAGAGGGTGAGTGAGGGAGAGGGTGAGTGAGGGAGGGGGTGAAGGAGAGGGTGAGGGAGAGGGGGAGTGAAGGAGAGACTGAGGGAGGGAGAGGGTGAGTGAGTGAGGGAGAGGGTGGGTGCAGGAGAGACTGAGGGAGAGGGGGAGTGAAGGAGAGACTGAGGGAGAGGGTGAGTGAGGGAGAGACTTAGGGAGAGGGTGAGTGAGGGAGAGGGTGAGTGAGGGAGGGGGTGAGGGAGGGAGGGGGTGAGGGAGAGGGTGAGTGAGGGAGGGGGTGAGGGAGAGGGGGAGTGAAGGAGAGGGTGAGTGAGAGGGTGAGTGAAGGAGAGAGTGAGGGAGAGGGTGAGTGAGTGAGGGAGAGACTGAGGGAGAGGGTGAGTGAGGGAGAGGGTGAGTGAGGGAGAGGGTGAGGGAGAGGGTGAGTGAGGGAGAGACTGAGGGAGGGAGAGGGTGAGTGAAGGAGAGACTGAGGGAGAGGGGGAGTGAAGGAGAGACTGAGGGAGAGGGTGAGTGAAGGAGAGACTGAGGGAGAGGGGGAGTGAAGGAGAGACTGAGGGAGAGGGTGAGTGAGGGAGAGGGTGAGTGAGGGAGAGGGTGAGGGAGAGGGTGGGTGAGGGAGAGACTGAGGGAGAGGGTGGGTGAGGGAGAGACTGAGGGAGAGGGTGGGTGAGGGAGAGACTGAGGGAGAGGGTGAGTGAAGGAGAAGCTGAGGGAGAGGGTGGGTGAGGGAGAGACTGAGGGAGAGGGTGAGTGAGGGAGAGACTGAGGGAGGGAGAGGGTGAGTGAAGGAGAGACTGAGGGAGAGGGGGAGTGAAGGAGAGACTGAGGGAGAGGGTGAGTGAGGGAGAGACTGAGGGAGAGGGGGAGTGAAGGAGAGACTGAGGGAGAGGGGGAGTGAAGGAGAGACTGAGGGACAGGGGGAGTGAAGGAGAGACTGAGGGAGAGGGGGAGTGAAGGAGAGACTGAGGGAGAGGGGGAGTGAAGGAGAGACTGAGGGAGAGGGTGAGTGAGGGAGAGACTGAGGGAGAGGGTGAGTGAGGGAGAGGGTGGGTGAAGGAGAGACTGAGGGAGAGGGTGAGTGAGGGAGAGGGTGAGTGAGGGAGAGGGTGGGTGAAGGAGAGACTGAGGGAGAGGGGGAGTGAAGGAGGAGGAACTGAGGCACCATGTACTGTATTGTTGTTTTGTTTGTATTGTGGACTATGTTTGTTGTGTGTGATACTACAGAGAGAGACGAGGCTGAAGAATTTCATTGTATTAATAAATATGACAAACTTGAACTTGCTGTCCGTCCCCCCTCTGTCCTGCCATCCCCCATCCCTCCCTCTGTCCTGCCATCCCCCATCCCTCCCTCTGTCCTGCCGTCCTCCCTCCCTCCCTCTGTCCCCCCCCCCCCCCTCTGTCCTCCCCCCCCTCTGTCCTGCCATCCCCCCTCCCTCCCTCTGTCCTGCCCCCCCCCCCCCCCCTCCCCCCCCAGGTCCAGATGGTGAAGATGGTGGACCTGCGGCAGCACCTCCCGCGGGACTGCCTCCCCGAGCACCTGGGGGGCCTGCTGCCCCTGGACGCCCACGGGTGGAACCAGCAGCTCCTGGCGGGCCAGAGCGGCATGGTGGACCCGGTAGACGAGCTGGTGGGCATCCCGCTGGAGGACGCGTCCATCCACACCCCGGGGCCGGAGGCCATGCGCCTGCCTGAGCTGCTGGCCCACCTGGGCCTGGTCCACTGCCAGGGCATCCACCTGGAGTACGAGGACATCCGCAAGGAGGCGCCGCCCGGAACCTTCCACTGTGCCCTGTGAGTGGTGGTGGATGCTTTTCTACTGGGTCGTTGTGTGTGGAGATCATGACACGCTTGTAATGTACATGGTGTTGAGGTGTTATTCCATGGCCTGGAAATATGGTTGGACGGTTTTACGGTTTAGGGTTAGGAGGTTTTTTGTTTGTTGTTTAAAAAAAAAAAAAAACGTCATAATAATAAACTAATAGTTAACTGTTTATAAACACTTTACAAACCCCCCAAAATATACGTTAATGTGAGATGTTTTAACATTTATCGTTGGCCTATTATCTTATCTAGCCTTCATTTTTTAACCTTTTTGTTCAACCTTTAAAAAAAAAATATCTATTCCCCTTTAAAATTATGAGAAAAGGAGTCAAACTGGATTTGAGTGTTCAATAATAACTATTGGCTAATTGTAAGTCTGTTCACGTCTGTATAGAACTGCGTACAACCAGGAGAGGAATCGCTATGGAGACGTACTGTGCCTCGACCAAACAAGAGTTCGCCTGAAAGCCAGAAGAAACGAGGTTTGTATCTCTGTTACCCACCAGCCTTTCCACGACCCTGAAACGACCACGGTCATGCTTGTTTATGGGAACATACATGCTTATTAATACATTCTTATTAAGGCTATTTGAAAGTATAACTAAACTCATTTTGTAATTATGGTAAACCTTTAATTCTGTTCTGCATTTATTCCATTTCATTTCCTGAATTGGCGTTGTTCAGCTGTGATATTACAGGGCCGTCGTCTCTGAGTCTTTGTGACAAAGCGTGACGTTAGAATGATAAGGTTCTATCTCAATTTTTGTCAAAATTGATAAACATTTAGATTTTTTTTTTTTACATAATCTGATCCATTAGGTGTTTATTAATGCCTGTGTGGTGTTATTTTTAAAATGTTGAAATTTTTGAGTTAGTAATTCATAAAATACAAAGGTTTCATCTCACAAAACATAATGGAAGGTAAAAACTTTGACGCTCAATATCTCTGAACTACCCTAGACGGAGATAGAACCTTATAATTCTAAGCTCACGAAAGTGCTGTTTCCTCCCACAGAGATCGGACTACATCAACGCCAGCTTCATGGACGGCTATAAACAGAAGAATGCATACATTGGTACTCAAGGTACAAAGATAACCCCCCCTCTATGATTTTACACACAAGTTCACCGTTCACCAGTAGAAGCGAGGCTGTCATTTTGGTGAGAGATTTATTCCTTTGTCAGATGCTCGTCGTTTGGTTCTCCAACCTCTCTATTTCTTTCTCTATCAATCTGTTGTCCACAGGACCGCTGGAGAAAACCTATGGTGACTTCTGGAGGATGGTGTGGGAGCAGAACGTACTCGTCATTGTCATGACAACAAGGTTCTTTGCTCTTGCATATTTGCCCAGTCTTTGTTAGGATATGAAGGAGATGGTCAAGCAGGGCTGCCAACTTTCAGGAGTGGGTGACAGTGAGATTTGTTGATAAAAACAAAAATGTATGCGTGGATACAAAAGACCCTGTCTGTGGGTGTGGGACCTCCCCTAGAAATGGTTTTGCCGTAATAAATCGTATTTCAAACAATCCTAGGCATATTGGTAATGACTCATGAACAGAAGTAGCAGAAATAAATGGCTAAAATATGTTCCTATCATTACCAAACAGACACCTCAGATGAATTGCCTTCAGTAGCTAGCCCCATTGAAATGCCTTCCATTCGCTACATCCAGGTCCACACTGGGGTGCAAACGGTCGCGAAAAAGGTGAATTCGAAATATCCGCCAGCCACGTGCATGCTACGTCGTGCACGGCATTGCACAAGGGACGCGGGTTTAGCCAGAAAATAACCCCAAGAGGTACGCAACTGCACAGCGCGAATTGCAGGACCAGAGATTAATTTAATAAATGATAAGAGTGTTTTCGGGGTTGTGAGTATCGTGGTAAATGCGTGACAATCGATTCGTTGGTGAATCTTGAGTGTCACAGTCAATGCATGAGAGTTGGCAACCCTGGTTACGTAATGTTTGGTTATTATTAGTTTTTATCGCGAGACTGTTGAACAAGGTTTTCGGTAAAGCACTTGTTCTCTTTTGCAGTGATTTTTTGCTTTTTGGGACCGTCTTTATTATAATCATGACACGAGGCAGCATATCAATACAACCTCAAGGTCAATTACACATAATTACTCTAAGATGTCATGTATTCCACTTCCAGTCCAGATAGGCTCATCGAGTTCGAGAAATATGGTCAATACCACCCTCTGTATTATAATAATAATAATAATAATAATAATAATAATAATAATACATTTTATTTATGGGCGCCTTTCAAGGCTCTCAAGGACACCTTACAAGACAGTTTAAAACCACATATCAAAACATTAAAATCAACAAAGCAAAATGAGATTAAAAACAGCAAAATCAGAAAATACAGGCGATCAAACCAAGTAAGCTATTGTGAAAAGGTGTGTTTTAAGACAGGATTTGAAAGTGGTGTGTATGGATGTGTGTTGCAGGACGGACGAGGGGGGGCGTAAGAAGTGTGGTCAGTACTGGCCTCTGGAGGAGGGGGGGCAGGAGGTGTACGGGCACATGGCCGTGGTCAACCAGAGGCTGGACAACCACTCCCACTACAACCAGACCACCCTGGAGCTCCACAACACTGAGGTCATCATAATCATAATTATTATCATAATCATAATTCATTGTTTTTATATAGCGCTTTTCTAACAGGGTTCCCACGGGTCCTTGAAATCCTTGAAAGTTTCTGAATTTCAGAAAAAGAAATCTTAAAAGTTTTGGAAAATAGACATGGGTCATTGAAAGTGCTTGAATTCTCCTCTCACTCTCTCTCTCAAAACAAATGATATTCAAAAATGTTTTACTTAGCTCATCAACTAGTTCTGTCTCAAATTATGCCATGTTGGGTCCTTGAATTTGAGGGAATTGAGTCTTGAAAGTCCTTGAAAGGTGCTTGAATGTGATGTTTCAGAAGGTGTTCCCACACCCTGCTCTAACCGCCTGTTCTGCTGTCTTTCCCCATCAGACCTGTGAACAGAGACAGGTGACCCACTTCCAGTACCTGAACTGGCCCGACTACGGCGTGCCCACCTCGGCCGTCACGCTCATCGACTTCCTGGGAGCGGTGAAGAGGCAGCAGAAGAGGGCGGTGAAGGCCCTGGGGGCCCAGTGGAGGAGTCACCCTCTAGGGCCCCCCCTGGTGGTCCACTGTAGCGCAGGGATCGGCAGAACAGGTGAGGTCGTCTGTCGTCTGTGAGGCCGAGTTAAAAAGAATCCCAGTAAACAAAGAGTCCAAAAGACGTCCTCAGGGAAGCCGGAATGTGGGTTCAGATCAGATGACGTCTTTCTAGGACGTCCAGATGACGTCTTTAGGACGTCCTAGAAAGACGTCATCTGGACGACCTAGATTAGAAAGACTCTAGGGCCTGCGGGTTTTAAATGATCTGACATTTTCAATTGACTCCGATCAGAACTGTCTCGGCGTTCTCTCCCTTGTGGTGGGGGGTGTCTGCCATAGATGCCGCCTTCATCACATATAGAAGCCGTAGGCACCACCTCGATTGTTCAAAAAAGTCCATAGGCCTCGCCTCCATAAAGATCAGGGTTCCCACGGGTCCTTGAAATCCTTGAAAGTTTGTGAATTTGAGAAGAAAAAAATCAAGGTCAACTGTCAACTGTCTCCCGTCTCGTCCTCAGGTACGTTCTGCGCCCTGGACATCTGTCTGTCCCAGCTGCAGGACGTGGGGACCTTGAACGTGCGCCAGACGGTTCGGCGCATGAGGACCCAGCGGGCCTTCAGCATCCAGACACCCGACCAGTACTACTTCTGCCACAACGCCATCCTGGAGAACGCCCAGCGCCAGGGTCTGCTCTCAGCCAATCAGTGAGCCCCCTGGGGGTCTCACCACCCACCCAGCCAATCGGTTATCCCACGGGGTCACCTCCTAAGCCAATCCATGATCCCTGGGTGTTCTCGCTGACAATCCGTGAACCCTGGGCCTTCGATGTAGCCAATCAGTGGGGGGGAACGCCTCCTCTGGGAAACGCCTCCACTTCTTCCTGCTTAAAGAGGCCTCCAAGATATTCCTCCTCTGCCTCAGTCTCTTGCTTCTGACATAGCCACGGTTTGGAAGAAACATTTTAAAAACATTTAAGACTCCTCCTCAGCCCACCTGGCAACAGTCTGTGTGTCAGTTCTCTTCGCTGGCTGATCTGTGTCATTTGTCATCTGGCAGTTTGATGTTTTGTGGTCCAGGTACTTGTCAGTATGTGAGGGTGTGAACTTAATGTTGAGACGAACCTTTTTTGTTGTTGTTGTGAGAATCTGACATCTCTGTGATCAGCCTAAGTTCAGGAACCTTTGAAGGTTTTTACTAATGTTCAAGACACAAGTATGTACGTCTCTCTTTCTTCTCTCCTTATCTCCTCTCTTTCCTCTACTGCTGAAAATCAAGTGGACGCAAAGAGGAGTGGAATTGTAGAAGTAATACTATAGAATTTCCAGTTGTTGTCATGACGACGTGATGCAATTGCTGTTAATGTTCGCTATCTGAACGCATATGTGAGAGCTGCCTGGATGTCGTCACCCTCTTATTTGTGTATTTGTCACAACATTATGCCTTAATGTTACAAATATGGGCGTGCTATCACTGTTGATCAACTCCAGGTCTTGAGATCCGCTCGTTCTCAGTGTTGCACTGTACGACCCCTCAGAAAGGGGAGGTAACTCACCTACAATCAGTAACATCAATCAATCAATCAATCAATCAGAGGTTATTTTGATCTGAACTATTTTTCAGCTTCTCAAAACAAACAAAACCAATTCCCTTCCCTCCGTTAACAAATTGAACCTCTGTTTTCATTGGTTCCATCGTCGTGCGTCCTTGACCTCGGTCGTTAGCGCGTTCCTCGTGAAAAACGGACATGAAACGTTTAGTCGTCAATGCTTCAGCTAAATAGTAATCCGGATGCTTTAGTTAGGTACTGAGTGCGTGTCGTGCATATGTCAACACTGCGACAGGTGTGGTGGAGACGGTAGAACTCTACCTATGCCCAGTGTCAGAACTCACCTTAACAGAGTAATGCATTTTTTTAATTTTTACACAGCCATGTTTAAGCACTTTGGAAAGGCCATTCCCTTGTGCATTTGTAGACAGCACTGATAGTTGTGGTATTAAAGGTGCATTCTGCAGTGTACAGTATGTGCCTCCTGTTGACACACAGAGAATTGCAGCTGGATTCACCCAAGCTTCCTAGACAGAGATGAGACCCCAACTACCATGCAAACAAACAATCTCCAGGCTACCGACACGATAGCCGACTCTTTTCACAATGCAAAATACATTCAGAAAGCGGGTATCTTTATCTCAGTAGGATTGGAAAATGCCGTCTTAATTAAGCAGCCGCAATCCGACCATCTTGGATTTAGGATGAAGCTGTTGTCCTGCCTGCTCGTCGTTTGGATTGGTTAATACATCCCAGAGTGACAGGGTGTCTGGGCGTGCACACCCATGACACACCCATACATACTCATGTAGTAGACCGAATGTGGTTGATTGGACAAGACAAGACATCAGATGGTGAATTTTGTCACAGACTTTCATTCAAGTGCTCCTTTAAGTGCATTTTTAAGGTGGGATTTGAAAACGTCATAGGGAGATTCCATACACGTGATGTCGGCCTAACTTGATTATTATTAGTAGGTTTATATGCTGTTCAATGTATGACCATCTGATCCCAACATCTCTCAATCATACAGTATGTGTAAGATAGCTATTCCTATCGCATTGTCACATATTTCATGACATTTTGTCGTTGGAGAAAAAAAAAAAAAAGTGTTCTTTGCTACTGAATTCATATTGAATTTTCTTGTAGTTCAGCGTCTTTTAAATCTGCCATCCTCATGCACTCTTAATGATTGTAGAATTTGTATTACTTTCAATGATGGACACAAAATGTGCCCAATTTTATTTTTCTATTGTATTCAACAACTTTTGTTTTCTTACACATATTCAGACTGCAGAATTCAGAATATTCAAAGTATATACTTAAATTATATTAGCTCTGTAATAACCTAATCCTTTTTATCTGTATTAGATGTCAACATATGTCTCCACGTGTACAAATGGTTCTGTCCATTGGTGAAAATGGAATGAATTCACTAGGGGAACCCTGGTAGGTCCAGGGGCAAACTGAATGCCGAAATTAAGGTTTTGGTTAAGGTTTTTGAACACAACAGCAAGTTCACTCCCAGAAATAGGTTCCTGTGGGTTCCCCCCCATTTCCACCACTGGGTTCTATTTTATGACCAATTATTTTTGTTTTGCCATAGTTTTCCAACAGAAGGATATTGTTAAATGTTCATTATCCTTTTAAAGGGAAACCAAACGTGTATTCAGCATATTAAATGAAAATCGTAATTCCTAAGAAATGGTGTATATCTGTCATATTGAAATACTCAGTTTGTTGTTGATGTCTCCAGACCAGACATGGTTCTATAAGGTTGTTCAAAGCTCCATAAATTCTAGAAAGGGGAGGCTTATTCAAAACTAAACTACTAAGTCCTTACTATCCAATTTCCTTTGTGATAGATCTCAACGTTTAGATTAATGCTTTTGGGTTAAGGACTTGCGTAGCCATACCTCAAAAGGAAGGAAAAACTGAATTCTGTTTTGCCAGAAGTGTGCTCTATACACGATGAAGGCATTAGGTATTCGTGATGTTTGCCGAGACGTCAGTCATCATAAACGGGTTTCCACCCCTTTGTAGCTACTTTCTGCCAAGGATTTGACTTGATAAAAATAAAAATTCAACCTGGTCCCAACAAGGTCAGGTTAAGGACAATCCTCTTTGGCTCGACTTGGCTAAATAAATGCCTTGGTGGAACATCACTCTTCATATGCAGTTGACAGCCTTGTCCAGCAGAATCAGTGAGTTAGTGAGGTGACCTTTTACATGTTCATAAGAAAAGTTAAAGCACAGAGCAGTTTTGGGATTGTGTTGGAAGCAGATATGGATTTATCAAAACCAGGAATAAGAGTAGAATGGACACATGAAACCCTTAACAAAACACACTAACACCGTGAGTAGGATCTTAACTCTGACTCTCTATATAGTTATGGAGTCATATAGTCCATATACAGTGCCCGACGCAAGTATTTGGACAGTGAAGCATTTTGTTCTTCTTTTGACTACTCCCAAAGGTTTGGATTTTAAATCAAACAAGTACTGTAGTCAACGTGAAGATGAAAGTAGTTGTCACTCACTGCAAGTCAAGGAAGCCATAATTAGGCTGGGAAATCAAGGGAGAAAACTCAGCCAAAACATTTATGCTTGCCAAAATCAACAGCTTGGAAAATCGTCCAAAACACTGGCTACAGAATGACTTCATGAGTCATCAAGACAAGTTAGCTGTTGCAGCAGCAGCAGCAGCAATGGATGTCACAAAACTTTGCCATCTGTCCTCACACTACCCCCGGAAAAAACTAGCTGACTAATTTGAGTGCTTTCAGTTTAGTTTAGACCGTCTTTAACAGTGATTATGGATCATGAAGGTGTTTATGGTGCCACCATCATCATGGCAGGAGAAAGGCAGCTATGAACAGACAGAAAGAGAGAGAGACAGACCGCAAACTAGCAGGTAAGAGAATGAGAAGTGCCTCTCCAAGTCCATCGACTGATGATCTGTCGTAGTGTGAATCAATCTGAAAAGAAGTTCCAGAAGAAACTTTGTGGGCTTATGTTGGTAGTGGAAAGGGTTTAAAGAGGGTCTGGACAATGGATAGACATATTTGCTGGGTAGTTGATACCATTAAAGATGGTATGGTTGGATGGATGGATGGATGGATGAATAATGAGAGAAGGGAGGTATTGATAGATCAATACAATTAAGGGGTTAATTAGTATGAATTCAGAGCGTAGGATTGGTTAGATAGAAAGAAGGTTGGAAAGATAGAAGATTAGGTAGATAGAGTATTAGATGGATGGATAGATTAATAAATAGAAGTAGAAGACAATAAACTAGAGTAGGTCAGTGGAGTGGGTAGACAGTTGAGAGTGGTAGAGCTGATTCGATTAGTGGTTGAGGATCGTTACGGTAAACTCCGGTTGACTTTTCCAAAATAACAATATCAATGATGAACTCAAAATAAATACAAAACAGGCATTTTGGTAATTGTAATTCAGGCATTTTGGTAATGGTAATTCCGATTCAGTTTCATACAGGTCATTCCCATATAAATCCAATAGTTCCAATATATGTATTCTAAGCGCTGCCTTGTGGGATCACCTTGTGTGCTGTCATGTACCTTGTGCGGTTGGAAAATTAGAAGCTTTCCACCATAACCTGATAAACAGTCCTGTCTGGCACCTATTTAACCATTCTACCAAGTGCACTCACAGTAATTAGGTCAGTATCAGGTAGGTGCACCAATCGCTATATCCTTAAAGGTACATACATAATACATCATCAAAAAGGTATTTCTTTATATTGCATATAAACATATTTCATAATATTCAACACATAATGTAAACACAAAATATCTCATTCATTGATTTTCTTAATCAAACTAAAAAAAACTTAATATGGCTCCAACAGCTTGTATTTGATGGTATTTGTGTACATACTGTTTCCATAATTTAGACATTACAACACTTTGTATGCATAGTCCCCCTATTTCAGCATACCCAAAAGTAATGGGACAGATTTATGAAATGTCCAAATTAAGCACTTATGTTTAGTATTTGGTCCACAATCCTTTGCATTGAATAACTGGCTGAAGTCTAACCATTTGACCCACCAGACACTAGGTATCTTCTCTGGTGAAGGTCTGCTAGGCCTGCATTGCAGCCATCATTTGTTTTTGCCTGATCTTGAAAAAAAATGCATGTTCAATTGGAGTTAAATCTGAAAATTGACTTGGCAAGACACTCCCTCACGCTCCCTCAAAGCTTTGTGATAAAACTGCACATTTTGGAGAGGCCTTCTCTGTGCAATAATCATGCTGTCTAATCAGCATCTGGATATGCCACTCCTGTCAGGTGGATGGATGATCTTGGCAAAGGAGAAGTGCTCACTAACACAGATTTAAACAAACTTGTGAACACAATTTGAGAGAATTAGGCATTTTGTGTACACAGAGAAAGTCATAGGTCTTTGATTTCAACTTGTGAAACATTTAGAGCAAAAACAAAAGTGTTGCGTTTATATGTTTGTTCAGTGTATATCAGGCTAAATGTTTCTCATTATGTTATCGTATCTGTGTAGCAGCTCAAAAAAGAGAAACAGCCCCCCCTCCCTATCATCCATTATGGCCAAGGTGGCCACTGCAGGTGGTGTCGTACATAATGTCACTCCTCTGTGCTACTTGTCCCCCAGAGAGGAACACTTGTAGCAAAATGTATGATCCTATCTCTCACTTTCTCTTTTTTCAACAACTTGAGAAGAAATTACATTTACTGTTGGGTTAGTTAGGTATAATCTAAGGTTATATAGTAGTTACTTTGAGTAGATTTAAGACTCTACTACGTTCACTCTACTGAACTATCCCCAGGCCCCCAGGTTACGTGATTATTAGTTGGGAGGGGCTGCAAGCCTGCCAGTCTTCAGCAACTTCTGAAATCTCCATTAATACCGGGACTGCCAGAGGCGACAGCCTCCTGACACAAAGACAAGGGAGTCTGTCTGTAGGATTCGATCGAGGAAGGCCTGAGAGGAAGGCCAGGGCACTAAGAATACTAAGTATCTTCTCTTATCTTCCATCCTGATTGTTCTCTTGTCATATTTGTCTACTTTGAGTGCACTTAGCAACTCCAACTTCTGTTTGTCCATTAACCCTCTATCTATCCTGCTACTGACTAATATCACAATGTGCTTTCTCCCTATTCCTGTTCTTCTGTCACTCAGGAGTACACACAGACGCTACATCCCCCCTCGCAACCCTTCCAATCTCATCTATCCACCTTCTTCAACTGACCATGACTTCAGTGCCGCGGGAGGTCTGGAAGTAACTACTACGTGACCCTAGATTATACCTAACGAACCCAACAGTAAATGTCATTTCTTCTCAAGTTGTTGAAAAAAGATAAATGAAGATGCACTCTACTGAACTACCCCCAGGCTCTTCACCATTTTAGAACTCCACTGCTCTTACATCGTTGAGGCTAGGAGCAGCCAACCAACTTCATAATGTTCAGTTCACATAACTCTTAATTAAGAAGAAAGCTGAATTTTGATTTGATAGCATGTTGATACTGTTCTTATTGTACAACATGGGTTTACAATGGTAACTAAAAGCTAATTTATCTTACTTACAGGGGGGGCTGTGGCGCAGGAGGTTGAGCCGCTGTCTAATGATCACAAGGTTGGCAGATCGGCGGTTCGAGCCCTGGCTGGCCACATGTCGAAGTGTCCTTGGGCAAGACACTGAACCCCAAATTGCTCCCAGTGAGCGGGCCAGCGCCTTGCATGGCAGCTTGCCGCCATTGGTGTGTGAATGTGTGTGTGCATGGGTGAATGAGAGGCCGTTGTAAAGCGCTTTGGAGCAGCTTTGGAGCAGCAAAAAAGGCACTATATAAGTGCAGTCCGTTTACCATTTACTTGAAGTTATCTCAAAGATACAACTGTCAATAAACTTCCTCCACTACCAAACATGACTGAAACTAACTTCTCTGCAGCCTGAACTGCAAACTTAAGAATAAACTCTCTCGCATTTTGTCAATGGCCAGCAAGACAGTTGGCAAACCACAAAAGGCCTTGACTGTACTCCTCACAGAGAGGACAAGGGAGAAGGCGAGGAGGATCTTGGCAGACGGCTCCCATCCTTTATTCAGCCAGTTTGAGCTCATGAGCTCTGGGAGGCGCTGTAGAGTTCCCCTGGCAACTATATATTCAAAAAGTCCTTAATTCCAACTGCCATTAGCATCCTTAATTCTGCAAAGTGACCAACAAGATGGAAGCCACAGACATTAACTGTTTTGATGTGTTTCTAATGTGCAGCCATGTCTCTGTCTCTGCCTGTTTGTGTTTTATGTCGTGCTGGTTGCCTTCTGGCTTCTTGTGTTGATTTTTCTGTTTGGTGAGCCTAAGACAATTTTCCACCTTGGTGGACAATAAAGTTATATTCAATTCAATTCAGCCGGCAGTGAAGAAACTGGCGGAGAACCACCAAGCACAGGGCTCACACTAACCCCCCCCCCCCCCGCGCGCGCAATTTGGCAAATTGCAACACCAGCACACTTAAAAAACTAACAAACAAAAGTTCAGTGGACCTTTCCGACCTGTCAAGCATGCTAGAATAGGCCTAATAACCAATAAGATTGCCTGATTTCTTAATCAGTGCCGCCATATTGTCCCACAAGGTCCCACAAACAGAGCAGTGTTTTTTTTTTTTGTTGTTTTTTACTTTTAACTGTTCTTATGTGCTTGTGGAATGTACAGAGATATTCTGCTAGACTACAGGGAGCTTGGTTCATTGTTTTTTAAAATAGTTTGATTTGGGGGGGCAGGACTTGCAGCCTGAATTGGAAAGGTCAGTTCTGTAGGCCTAATGTGGTTTTGTGGCCTACTGTTCCGCACCAGACATGTGTGAAATTGCTGCTGTTCCGTAGCAGTCTGTTTGTATTCTCTGCTCTTGTCTGAGTTTGTTTAACATTCATAAACATAATTTTTTATTCACATTCACATGGCTTTTCTGCTCTCTAGTAAACTAATGATAACGATATTCCAACTGCCCAGTTAAATCAAATATATTATTTGGTATTCAGTGACATGCTTTTTAAATGATATAACACAGAATATTACCGTAGTCAACATTAATATTCAGGGAAGAAAATAAGCCTCGTTTTTTTTAAGGGGGGCAGTAAGAGACTAATGGACAGGGGGGTGCTGGCCCAAAAAAGGTTGAGAACCACTGCTATAAATAATAAAACCAGAGATTTTGCAGTGATTTCATTTTTTTCCCCCAGAGCTGTATACTGTAATGAGATACCTGGGCCTATATCTTTGAGATAGATCGTTTTTAATTACCCTTACATTACGATTACATTGTAGGCTATGATGGCTATCATATGAGTGTGACGATCATACCGTCTACACTAGCTAAGCAATAGCAATTAAACGTCCATTGTTTACCACCTTGGAATGTAAAATGGCACATTTAGCTCCAGTAGACACCGACTTTCTCTTAGAAATGTTGGTCTCTCACAACTGTCATCTATTATTGCACCCGTGTATAATAATGTTCATTCAATAAAACAAAACATGTGATCAAACATTCTTCAAATCAAGCAAGTAAAAAGCTGAGGGCGACAGCTTACACTACTGCAACACTTTGGCGGGTCATATTCCAACCAAAATGACGTAGTTCGCGGTGTGCGCCAATGGCAGCGGAGGGGGCGTGTACAACTAGTGTTTTGTTACAAACACGAATCCGGAGTAAGAAGCTTCTTTTTCCTGGGTATGTAAAGAGCTGGTAAAAACCAAACAAATGTAACAATTTAGAGATCGCAGCCCCATGCATGACTTTCATAGCGATTGTGAAGTGTGCGGGTAAAACTGTAAGCCTTTCTACTAAATATTGGGTCTTCCGAAATGAATTATTGTGTTCGCTCGATCATGACAAACGGTTAGAAAGGAGAAGGTTTTGCAAGGCAATGTTTACACAAAACGTGTGCGTTTAATGTTGGTTAAAAGAAAGAACATAAGAGTTTCAATGTTACACGGGGGTACATCGTGTTAGCCTACTTTAATTATTGGGAAGTCGAAACCTTTTTCCATGTAATCTTGCAGAGACCTTTGAATGCTTTTACATTACAGCGAGTTTACAAATGGATCGGCAGGGGGAGGGAGTTGTTGTGGTGGTGGATAGGTTAGACATTTTACTCCCGATATTTATCCAAGTAAACAAGGGATCTCGGAAAGCTTAAGTGGAGCTGTTTCCTTTCACCTTTCACGCAAATCCTTTAGACAAACCCTGCGTGTTTGTCGGTAAGCTTTTCACATTAGTGCCTGGGCATTTCGATTGCAACATTTTCTCATCAAATAGTTCCCATTTGACTTTGGCCATGGCATGGATTGTTAGGGATTAAGAATAGTTCGGATTCGGAATATTGTATTGAGTCGCTGAAATTAACCCGTTTTAGGTTTAAGGCATGTCTTGTTTCAACCAATGCGTCCACATCTACGCACGACAAAGCCGTAGAGATGTTACTATGTGACAATTTGCCGCGTTTCCCGAAATCCGCGAAATCTCCTGCCCCAGAACGGTGGTACACTTTGCCTTCGTTCCTGCTATTGTCCTCTCGGTGGGAGAGAGGAGGGACATCAGCACACCGATCGAACCAGTCAATTCATTTGGGATTTGACATAGAATCGGTCATAAAAACCCTATAGAGCTTTCCTTCAGTTCAGTCAACCCGCATCAAGCAAAAAAACTTGAACAAGACAAGGTCCATGCAATGCAATATTTGTGCAGCATTATCTCTCTGCTGCAAAGCAAATAACCATAAGCTCATTATTTCGGATGGCATAAGAAGGTGATCTGCACTACCCTACGTCGGCCTGCCTCCTGGATAGTTTCTCATGCTGCATGTTTAAAAGGTCTCTGAATAACTAGAACAAGGCAAGGCAATTATGAAGCCCCACGTTGGCGGGTTGTAGCCTATAAAGCGTACTAGATGGACCGAAGCATGCCAAAATCCCAAATAGGAGGAACGTCATTAAGATGTGCGCAATGGCTCGGCTGTCGTACGATCGTGGCCGTTCAGTCGTCTGGTGGAGGAACCAGGAGGACTCCCTCTCAGACCCGGGCTGGGGGGCGGTGCAGCTCCGCCTCTCGTGGGCGTGGGGTTTATTTGGGAAGTCCCACCCTTATGGGCGTTGTACTGGTGCAGTTCGTGCTACGGTTGGTTGTCAAATATGTGGAAAAGGAGGTGCCTTAGAGCTGGGAATTATTGGTGCATTCATGACTAACTGACTCGTAAACTCGGAATTCCCACTTTTTTTTGCAGTGATCGCAGCATTCAAGTGATGTGTGGAACTCCATCAAACATCAGTCGAAACCTTTTTCCATGTATCTTGCAGACCCTTTGAATGCTTTTACAGCGAGTTTACAAATGGATCGGCAGGGGGAGGGAGTTGTTGTGGTGGATAGGTTAGACATTTTACTCCCAATATGTATCGAAGTAAACAAGGGATCTCGGAGAGCTTAAGTGGAGCTGTTTTCTATCAAACATCATGAACGCCCGCAGGTGAAGGCTTAACTTGATAGCCTACTATGATAACCGCTTAAACTTGCAAATGCAACAGTTTGGAAACATATTGTTGTTATTTTTCCACTTCAGTTAGATGAGCTTGTTTTAATCCTGCCATGCTTAGTTGCAGGACCGCAAATTGTGGTTACTTTCTTGTTGACATGACTACAGGTGGGAAACTCGGGAGATTGATGATTATCCTTCTGAGTTTTCCATCTGGAATTACGAGTCAGGGGGGTGTTCAAATGGACTCTCCCCCCGCCCCCCCAATCTGAGCTCGTATTTCCGAGTTTTCGATTTGTCTTGAACGGCCACGATGTCGCCCCCCTACTCTTTTTAAGGCTTGGGTGTTGCATAAACTCCAGTGAGTAATACAACGTTCAGTGTTTCAGCCCGTGAAGGGGGGGGGGTCGACGATAAATCGAGCAGCTTCATTTTTGCTCGTTTCTCTTCGTTTCTGGATCCCGCCAGATTCAAGCATAATGTCTGCCTGCACCATACACACTGTTGTGATCCCTTCCTTTTTGAGTAGGCTACAATATACAAGCATGTTTCTTTTTTTTGACTGTTGTGTGTAGTTGACGCGTGTGGGAGGGGAGGGCAGGCAGGCAGGCAGGGTTGTGAGAGAGAGAGCGTACACCCCCACCCCGTTTGATTGACATATCCAACTCACCATTTACCATCCACGACATTACCTTTTTAGCGGCTTCTTTGGGGGTGACGGACCAATCACATTTAAAAGTGGGCGGGACAAACAAGAATACACTCTCAAGACCACGCCTCTTCGTTTTGAGAGCAGAGTGGAGGTTGTTCTTTTCTCGAAGTGAGTTTTACTCTTTTGAGTTTAGAGAGGCTCGGATTTGTTAAACATTATTACTTAGACTTATTATACGCATGTGCCGTTGCATTCATAGTCTTTTATAGGCTTTGATTTAGTTCAAGTTAATACCGAATACTGAATTAACTGGCAACTCCTTCTGTAGTCTTCACCATGTCTCGCTGAGCGTTGGGGTGAGTTTGTTTTAATGTCATTTAGCTCGCAAACTTTAGCGCTTTATACTAACGTTAGCTTAACTCACATCGATTGTTTTCGCTAAGCTAAAGCTTCCTTGAACAGTTATGTGTAAGTTAACCTAGCTAATGTTCTAATGTTCTAACATTCTAATGTTCTAATGTTCTAATGTTCTATCATTCTAAGTGCATTCTAGAATGCTTTACACACGTTCTGATGTGATAACAGCTAACATTTGGTGTTGTGAAGTGACTTTTTATTGACCCACCCCCCTGACTCAACTAACAAAACATCGTTGCTTAATGGTTGTATGTCTAGTAATTTAATCACATTTAGCTTATGAAGCACCGTAGTTACCAGTGGCTAACTGCCTGTTGTTGGCGACTATCAACCTCGTTAGCTACGATATTGCAACAATAGTGTCTGCCTCGTTGATACAATGTTTCAATATTCACCGAACGGTTCCCTTCCCTGAAGAACAATTCAGACAGGGAAAGCATCTGAACGCAGAGCAATGAGAGACAATCTGACTGTCAAACCTATGTTAATGTGACAGAAGATTTAGGGTTAAACGCTGTTCATCATATCCATGTGTTGTTGACATTGTGTGGCTGGTAGCTTGCTCGTCAAACAGCTGAGGTTTCTGTCAACACAAACAGCTGTCTGTCTGTCTGTCTGCTCACTAACAGTTGTTAGGCAAGGCACCGTTCTTCTTCTTGCTCCTTCTTCAATTGTGTCAAGGAAACAATTAAAACAAGTATATAATATACATAAATAAATACATTTATATATATATGTATATTTGAATGTAGAAAAAGCGGTTAAACGTCAAGAGTTTACGACTACTAACTGTGTGACTCCCAACAGTAGTTTGCAGCGCCACGTCTAGTCCTGGGGGCCGTTCCACTAAAGGTGGCTCAGTATATCGGCGATTGAAATAAATGCGGCGATCAGGCAACTCGGGATTGGAATTCAAGCCTCAGGTGATTCCTCGAACGAGGATCAGGCTTGTGTTATGAGTGTTCACAGAAGACAGGCTTACAAATCTTCGATATGGGCGCGTGCACGGCTGCACGCAGACATAAAGAGCCCCGAAGAGTCGATCTGTCGAAATGAAGATACTCCACTCTGCAGGGTCCTACATTTGCGCAGCATTCCGAATTATTGATTTTTATGAAGACGGAAAAATAAGGTGTAAAATAGTGCAATACTGCCGCAATTAACAAGGCGAGGGAAATGGTTTGGCAAGAAATTGCTGACCGATTAAATGTGTAGGTCATACTAGCCCCAGTTATTGTTATATGTTCATATTTTAATAAATGAATATTACTACTGTGGTGATATCAGCAGCAGGCTACAAACAGTCATATCGTCACGATGGCCTAGTGGTATCGACCGCTGCCATTGGATTTATTCGTCATTTTTAGACGGTGGTTCGAATCCCTCTTCGGACACACTTTTTACTGCATTTCGTTGTCTGAATCTAATCTAAAATCTCATCTAAAAAAGTATGTAGGCTATAAAATTATGGTGCATGCTAATTTACAAGAACTGACACGATTACAATGGTGTTTGAAGCTTTTGCATGAAATCTTCGGTTAAATGTAAAAAAATAATAATCACTTTGTCAAGTCTCGAACACGCAACCTTTGGAAGTCTAGCTGGTTGCCTTAACCACTGCGCCAGCCAGACCGCTGTGATGACAGCTATGCAAGTTGAGACAATTACGGTATATATATATTTTTTTACACTCTTTTATTTATTGATCTATCGATCTATCTATCACACTTTCAAAATATCAAGTTATTTATCACACAATGAAACTATCTATCGATCGATCACACTTTCAAAATATCAAATTATCTATCTATCACACAGTCAACCTATCCATCTATCTATCTCGTGTGAAGTGGGAACTGGGAACTAATATTTCCTAAAAGAGGAACTGTCGTTCGGGATGTAGTTTCCGCCTGTGAGCCTTTTTTGACGCGCGTCTTACTTTAGCCAGTGTTTTAGCCTGGTCGCTTTATCGAGGCTTAGAAGATAATCGACCTTAGTGGAATGGGCCCCTGTTGTATGTTCAGTCTCAAGTCGTGACGTTAGAATTATAAGGTTCTATCTCCATTTGTGTCAAAATTGAGTTTTTTATATAATCTGATCCATTAGGTGTTTATTAATGCCTGTGTGGTGTTATTTTTTAAAATGTTGACATTTTTGAGTTAGTAATTCTATAAAATACAAAGGTTCCATCTCACAAAACATAATTAATGGAATGTAAAAACTTTGACGCTCAATATCTCTGAACTGCCCTAAACGGAGATAGAACCTCATCATTCTAAACGGAGATAGAAAATTATCATTCTAAACGGAGATAGAACCTTATCATTCTAAACGAAGATAGAACCTTATAATTCTAAACGGAGATAGAACCGTATCATTCTAAACGGAGATAGAACCTTATCATTCTAAACAGAGATAGAACCTTATCATTCTAAACGGAGATAGAACCTTATAATTCTAAACGGAGATAGAACCTTATCATTCTAAACGGAGATAGAACCTTACCTTATCATTCTAAACGGAGATAGAACCTTATCATTCTAAACGGAGATAGAACCTTATCATTCTTAACGGAGATAGAACCTTATCATTCTAAACGGAGATAGAACCTTATCATTCTAAACGGAGATAGAACCTTATCATTCTAAACGGAGATAGAACCTTATCATTCTAAGCTCACGAAATGTGACAGGCCTAGGAGGGCTAAGGGGACCTGGCTGGATAATACCGTAATTGCTTTTGATTTCAGCTTCATTAGTGATTTTCCATGTTAGCTAACTAGTAGTTAGATCACTAGGGTTGAATAGCCTTCGTCGAATATTGGTTTGCCATCATGGGCATTTTGCCTGTGTTGTGTGTCTGTTACACACCAAAGCTCTGGTGGTGACATCCAGCCTTATGTGTTTGTGTGACGACTATGAATGAATGAATGAATAAATGGTCTTTATTGTCATTAATACAGTACATACAGGTACCATACAACGAAATTTAGGAGGGGTGGCTCCCCTGGTGCTAGGAAAACAATACTAAAACAAGAAGGGAAAAGAGCTGGTTTACATAAATAAAGGCTATATACACTATCCACTATACTATACTATACAAATAAAACACTGTGCTGTACTCTATGCTATGCTATAAATATCCTAACATTTCCTATCTCTGAACCTTATGTACCCGAGGGTTGTCATATTGCACATAGTGTTATTGCACATTCATTTAAAGTGTCGCAGTTTGCAGGTTTGAAATGTTCACAGTTGTATTCAAGTATTGCACTTGATTGACTACTTGACTAGTAGTCAAGTTAGCAAGATGTAGATACAATGCGGGTGTGTATGAAAAGAAGTGTTTGCTGTTGACAAATTCGCATGCGAAGTTGGTTAAGTGTCTGTCGACCATTGAAAGCAGGCAGCACTGTCTGTCTGTCTAAACGACCTTTATGAGACGGATTGTGGAGTTTGTAGTCAAACATGGCCAATTTTGGCCATGCCAGGTGTCGTTGCGTGACGCTTGTTTCTCGCCAGCAACTTATCAGACATATCAACTTCTTTCAATTGTACCGATTGTACTAAAACCTCTTTCTCAAGAGACCTTGTCAAAGCGTGTGCTGTCACGTTGATGCTATGTTTGAAGGGTTTAGGGTTACACGACCTGCTAAAGCTGGTTTGAATGAAAAAAGCGCTCCACGTTCCCCCAGCTACGGAGCGTCCCTGGGACAATAAGCCTCTCTTCCTTCTCTAAAGGCATTGGGGCAGAAAGCCTCATGTTCCTCCCCCTTACTAGAGATTCTCCTCCAATACGTTTGGAGAAGGAAGCAAGGGGGCGTGGATGAGCTGAGCTCTCAGGCACCTTGGCTGGGCTATGATGAACAGCGTTTTACCCTAAATCTTCTGTCACATTAACATAGGTTTGACAGTCAGATTGTCTCGAATTGCTCTGCATTCAGATGCTTTTCCTGTCTGAATTGTTCTTCAGGGAAGGGAACCGTTCTGTGGATATTGAAACATTGTATCAACGAGGCAGACACTATTGTTGCAATATCGTAGCTAACGAGGTTGATAGTCGCCAGCAACCTGTAGGCTAAAGGTAGTAGGGATGCAGGCAGGGGATGATGAAGTCAGTTAAACAAAGTTAGCCCAACTAACTCAAACCCAACTACGTCATGATTTGCACTCCCCAAATCATCATCCTGTCACTCCATGACACTGCACATGTGTTTTTCTGCCTACCATTGTTATTGTCTTTGAGGCCAAACTCATGCAGCAAGTAGCCTAACCGTTTTGCATTGGGCCAGCACAGTTCAAAGAGAGTTATGTTAGTTGCAGTGGTCGACCTCGTCCATCCCAATTCCCAATTTAAACCCTGGATGTGAGGAATAGAGGAAAGACTATTCCACAACAGCATGTTTGGATACTGGATTCTGATTGGCTAGCAACAGTGGTAAATATCTCAACCCACAGTTCAGACCGCATTTCCAGTATCAATGCACCTCCCAATCAATCTGATTAAGAACACCTGTGCTGACCTACAATGCAATGGTTGATCTTGTTTATGGGACTATATTCTGTGGCGGAAGGATATATTTATGCGGAAACTATTAATTATTGTAAATACATCAATTTAATGTTACAACTGTGTATTTATTTTTTATATTATGTGGTGGCTGTTGTAGAAAAGCAATTTACCATTCGAGGGCGGGGGTTGTGGACTCATTTACCAATTCACAACCCCCTTCCTCTCATGGTAAATTGCTTCCTTCGGACACAATAGTGATTTCATTCCGTACTATTCCATCAATGTCGTTAAAGGAAAATCCAGGTTTATTCTGATAAGTCTCGTGAGACTTCTAAAATATAAGCCTGGATTTTCCTTTAGCAATGTTGATGGAATACCCCCCAGTTCTGCAGCATTCCCATCTAGCTTTGCTGTCTGTCGGTTTTTCTAGATTCTATCAACATGCTACATGTTTTTTGAATGGATGGAATGGAATTATAATGAATACAAATAGATTTTAAGCAGCTATCAGAGTATACTCTTCTTTGATTATGATTGATATGTTTCATTATACAGTAGGGGTGTAAATCACCAGCTTCATCACGATACGATATTATATCGATTTGTTTGTATGACGATACAATGTTTGACGATATCACAATGTCAGTCACGATACGATTTCGATTCGATTCGATTCAAGATCGATATGACGATATGATCGATATGACGCGATATCATATGCCAATCTAACACAATTATCAACTCACAAAAACAACTAGAATATTATTTGACCATTTTATTTGTGAGCTCTTCCAGGTATCCAGCATTTAAATCATATTGTATTATACAGTATTCTTCTGTTACAAAAAGAAAAATAGACCCGTTCACTAGTCTCACAAACAAGAGATATTCAGCTTTAAAACATTAATGTCCTATGAAACAAAACTGGAAGAACTTGTCCCCCCTTTTTTAAGGCAGGATTTTTGTAAACGTTCACTTTTTTACTGTCTCATAAACACAGTATTTTTAACAGTTAGAACTGAACCAAGGTCACCATTTAACCTACAGTATATTTGTGCAATAATAATAAATAATAATAAAATAATAATAAATAATAAGTGCAAATGCAGTACAGTGCAGTACATCTTATATACATTCTTCTTAACCAGAATAAGTTAAGTATATCCTCCAGTGTTATATAATAAGTATATCCTCCAGTGTTCTTCTTTGGGAGGTTTTTCTTCAAAAAAACTAACTGATCAACATGTTCAGGAGACAAAACACTACGCTCTGAATGCAGGTCAGGATCATTTTTAATATAGGGCCATCCATCACACTTCCTCTAGGAAGCACTGATCTGATATGATGTGTTGATTGGTGAAAGGTAAGGCTATGCTTGGACAGTCATGTTAGATCACTGATTACGGGAGTAATGATTTACCTGTAGATTTTATCATTAGGAATTTTGTTCAGGTTTATCCAATGAAATTGGACAAGCAAACCGGAGTAAAGTAAGTAAGGTCCAACCTGCAGCCTTTGCCCATTCATAAGACAGATGCTTTGTTACAGACCAGAGCATTGACCAATCACAGTCGGCTAGACTAGAGCATTGACCAATCACAGTCGGCCGTGGGCGGGCTTGGCAGTCGCAGCTAAAACCGCTTCGCTGTTCTCCGCCGCAGTCACAAAATGCAGAACACACAGTGTGCAGCGCTCTTTGACTTTTCAATTTGCCGCTGCTAGTCGCGCGCTGCACGGAAATGGTGACAGTCACGCAGAATGTGCCATTTCAAAATAAAGGTGTATCTTTAAGATGACGATATAGATCGATATTTTTACATTGCATCGATGTAATCAGATCGTTAGTCAATGAATCGATGCATCGATGTGAATCGATGTATCGTTACACCCCTATTATACAGTAGTGAGAGTGTAACAAATAAGGATTTGTGTTTTTGTTGACAGAGGAGGTTTGCTTCTCTCTCAGGGAATGTTGTTATTAATTGAGCAACAGATTATAGAAATCTAGTGCTGTTGTTTAGGCTACATTGTATTGGTGACCTTTATATGCAGAAATCATATTTCTCAAAATGAAAATAATGTGTTTTGCGTTCCCCTGAAAACTAAGATATTTGAAGGTGGATAACATCTTCTTATTAGCCAGTTATTTAGCTTCCACATTTGTATGTTCAATGTTTTTCCATATTATGAGGTCTCCGTTGAAGTTAGTTTAAAAATAAACTGCTCCCAAATAATCTTGGGAGCAGTAAGACAACAGCCTGTCCATTATGACCAGTCTACATGACCATTATGACCATCTACCTGACCATTATGACCACTAGTCTACCTGTCCATTATGACCACTAGTCTACCTGACCTGTCCATTATGACCACTAGTCTACCTGTCCATTATGACCACTAGTCTACCTGTCCATTATGACCACTAGTCTACCTGACCTGTCCATTATGACCACTAGTCTACCTGTCCATTATGACCACTAGTCTACCTGACCTGTCCATTATGACCACTAGTCTACCTGACCTGTCCATTATGACCACTAGTCTACCTGACCTGTCCATTATGACCACTAGTCTACCTGACCATTATAACCACTAGTCTACCTGTCCATTATGACCACTAGTCTACCTGACCATTATGACCACTAGTCTACCTGTCCATTATGACCACTAGTCTACCTGACCTGTCCATTATGACCACTACTCTACCTGTCCATTATAACCAGCCTACCTGTCCATTATAACCACTAGTCTACATGACCATTATGACCACTAGTCTACCTGTCCATTATAACCACTAGTCTACCTGTCCGTTATGACCACTAGTCTACCTGACCATTATGACCACTAGTCTACCTGTCCATTATGACCACTAGTCTACCTGACCTGTCCATTATGACCACTAGTCTACCTGTCCATTATGACCACTAGTCTACCTGACCATTATGACCACTAGTCTACCTGACCATTATGACCACTAGTCTACCTGTCCATTATGACCACTAGTCTACCTGACCATTATGACCACTACTCTACCTGTCCATTATAACCAGCCTACCTGTCCATTATAACCACTAGTCTACATGACCATTATGACCACTAGTCTACCTGTCCATTATAACCACTAGTCTACCTGTCCGTTATGACCACTAGTCTACCTGTCCATTATGACCAGTCCCAGTCTATCTGGTCCTGTCTGTTGCTGATCTAGTGTGTGGTCCTGTCTGTTGCTGATCTAGTGTGTGGTCCTGTCTGTAGCTGATCTAGTGTGTGGTCCGGTCCGCAGGTACCTGAGGTGTTGAGTATGAGTTAAGGATGAAGAGGCGTCTGGAGGAACAGGAAGCAGCAGTTTTTTCGCCCCAGCAGCGGCGCCCCCCCGGCAGCACGGAGACCTTCCAGCACCGCGTCCTGGCCCCCGCGCCAGCCACCTACGAGGCCCTGGCAGACGCCATGCAGCCCCCCACGGGCCTCCAGTACTCTGGCCCCCCCCAGGGCTACCAGGTACACACACACACACGCAGAGGGTCACCTTTCACCTGAACATGAGGCTGGTTTTATGTTTATTATACAGGGTTCCCACGGGTCCTTGAAATCCTCGAAAGTTGGTGAATTTGCGAAAAAGAAATCAAGGTCTTAAAAGTTTTTGAAAATAGACATGGGTCATTGAAAGTGCTTGAATTCCCCTCTCTCTCTCTCTTTTTAATTGTTGTCTGTGAGCGGATAATTCCTATTATATAAATTATCATCTAGATCTGTCTCAAACTATGCCGTGTTGGGTCCTTGAATTTGAGGGAATTGAGTCTTGAAAGTCCTTGAAAGATTTGGTAAATGGTAAATGGACTGCACTTATATAGCGCCTTTATCCAAAGCACTTTACAACGGCCTCTCATTCACCCATTCACACACACATTCACACACCAATGGCAGCAAGCTACCATGCAAGGCGCCGGCCCGGTCACTGGGAGCAATTTGGGGTTCACTGTCTTGCCCGGCCCATGTGGCCAGCCGGGGCTCGAACCGCCGATCTGACAACCTTGCGATCATTAGACGGCGGCTCTACCTCCTGCGCCACACCACGCCCGCATTTCTCCAGAGATCGGTTCACATGGTTCAACATCCGTATTAAATGCTTTAAAGGTTTTAGTTGTTGATGGAAAAGAGGAAGTGTGGTTGTGGTCCAGCCTGCGCCCTGCTCTCATCTGTGCTTCTGCCGCCTCTGTCCAGCTCCCCGCGGTGTCCCAGAACTCCTCTGGGCACGGGCCCGCCCCCAGCCCTGCCGCCCACGGCGGGCCTCACCACCACAGCATGGCAGTCCAGCCCCACGGGCCCCCTGTGATGCAGGGCCATGCCCACCCCCCTGCCCCCCCGGGCTCCGCCCTGGGGCAGCATCAGTTCCAGAGGCTCAAGGTGAGACTTCCTCTAACCCTGCCACCCCCCTCCCCCCCCGGACATTGCTGTGTTAATTGTTCCCTGTTCGTTAACTCTGTGTTCTATGTGCTCGTGTTATCTGTTGTTGTTTCTGTGTTTTCTGTTTCCGCCACGTCAATCAAAGTTTGGCCCTGTGCTCTTACCTCTCTAGAGATGTGGTTAAACCCAAAGATGCTAAACTCAATAGCACCACCAACAGGGGAGGTTAGCATCTCTAGTCTATTAAACAGGCTCTTCATTAATAAGATAACTAATTATGCAGAGAATCATTCAATTTCCATGGCAATTAGCCCATCACTCATCTTAATACAACATGCTCAGGGTGTGTGTCCCATATCTCTGGCTGCTTTTACCATATAGCTGTGGTCATCCAGCCTCTTAATTGGACAAACTGCTGATTTTATTAATTCACATTCCTGCAGAGAAGACCTGTTGAGAGTGAGTGGTTTGTAAAAGGTGCTATTAAACACAGGTCCTCTCCCTGGAATGACAGTGAGGGTATTTCAGTCATTGTTGACCTCATAACTCAAGGTTTTGAACATAGAATTAAATGATATCAAATACCAATTAAAATTCCACTTCTGAATTGAGAAGAAGAAATGGCCGTCAGACCCGACCCTGATGAACAATGATAAGTAGATGATGAGCGTTTCTCTCTCTCTCTCTCTCTCTCTCTCTCTCTCTCTCTCTCTCTCTCTCTCTCTCTCTCTCTCTCTCTCTCTCAGGTGGAAGATGCGTTGTCCTATCTGGACCAGGTCAAGCTGCAGTTTGGTAACCAGCCTCAAGTCTACAACGACTTCTTGGACATCATGAAGGAGTTCAAGTCTCAAAGGTAAGGTCATTTCAATATCAACATTTTGAAGTATTTGTATCTCTCAAGCTGTTCTCTCCACCTCAGTGCTGCTGCTACGTGTCATCCATGCTCCCCATCAAATTTAGAATTCAATTTAAGGTTCTGGTCATCACTGACAGAGCCCTTCATGGTCAGGCACCTGCATACATCTGTGACCTACGCCGTCCTTACAGCCCCAGCAGGTCTCTCAGGTCCTCTGACCAGGGTTTGTTGGTTGTCCCCCCGTGCCAGATTAAAAACCAAAGGTGATCGTAGCTCCCAAACTTTGGAATGCTCTTCCCTTGGAACTTAGATCAGCGGTCTCGGTCGAAGCATTTAAAAAAAAAAAAAAGGCTCAAGACTGTCCTGTACAGACAGCCTTTTGGCTAACCCCAAAAGCCTGTCTTTTTGTGTCTTGTTATCATTTGTTGTACACTTGTTATTTGTTTCTTGTTTTTATTTTCAGTTGTTTACCTATTTTTCTTTTAACCTGCTATTACTTTTGCTCTTTAATTATGTTTTTATATATGTAAAGCACTTTGTGACTGCTGGTCTGTGATAGGTGCTATGTATATTAACTTTAACTTTTTTCTTTCCTGTTTCTCCACAGTATCGACACTCCTGGCGTCATAAGCAGGGTGTCCCAGCTCTTCAAGGGCCACCCTGACCTCATCATGGGCTTCAACACCTTCCTGCCACCGGGCTACAAGATTGAGGTCAAGACCAACGACCTGGTCAACGTGACCACGCCCGGTCAGATCCACCACATCACCCCCCACGGCATCTCTGTCTCCAACATCCCCCTGGTCGGACCTCCCACCCAGCACCTGGCCCAGCTGACAGCCGCAGTGACCACCATGGCCCAGCCCCCTCCCGCACAGCCGAGCCCTGTAAAGATCAGCAAGGTGAGCTTCCGCCAAACCGACATTGTCATTGGCTCTTTGCACTCAGGCGATGGGCGAAAGACCGTACACAGGGTTCCCACGGGTCCTTGAAGTCCTTGAAAGTAGGGTAGACATGGGTCATTGAAAGTTCTTGAATTCCTCTCTCTCTCTCTCTAATATATATTCAAAAATGTTTTTGAATACTCCTCCTCTCTGTATTGCTTAACTATACACATTTTTCACAATATATAGTTTTGCTGTGCTGTGGTAGAGAAGGCAAGAGTCAAGGCAAGGCATCTAGTGTTCACACATTCAAGCCTCTCTTTTTAATTGTTGTCTGTGAGCAGATAGTTCCTATTATATAAATTCTCATCTCGATCTGTCTCAAACTATGCCGTGTTGGGTCCTTGAATTTGAGGGAATTGAGGCTTGAAAGTCCTTGAAAGGTGCTTGAATTTGATGTTTCAGAAGGTGTGGGAACCCTGCTCACATTTCAGTGTTCATTTCTTCAGCAGCCGCTGCAGTCTCCGGCCCACACGCCGAGCAGCCAACCCAATCCGTCCATCCCCCCCTACACCTCCCCCTGCTCCCCGCCCCTGCAGCCTCACACGCCGGTGAGCGGCACCCCCAACGCCCCCCCTCCCCTGCAGAACAACCAGCCGGTGGAGTTCAACCACGCCATCAACTACGTCAACAAGATCAAGAACCGTTTCCAGGGCCAGCCCGACATCTACAAAGCCTTTCTGGAGATCCTGCACACCTATCAGGTCAGCAGCCCACCACAGAAACATCTAGCCAAATCCTTGGCGACAGTACTACTCACATTTATTGTATTTGTGAGAGGAGAAATAACCCCTTTTCTGAAATGTTCATGCGTTCCCTGTGTATTCTCACTTATTCACCTGCTTTCAATCCCCCTTTGGTTGAGATCTAGTTGCATCTCCAGGTCCTTAAACCGAACAGCGTTTTAGTCCGCATTTCACCCCGTTTTTCAAGGCTTGCTCATGAAAGCAATATTCAGGGTTCCCACGGGTCCTAGAAATCCTTGAAAGTTTGTGAATTTGAGAAAAAGAAATCAAGGTCTTAAATGTTTTTGAAAGTGCTTGAATGTCATTGAAAGTGCTTGAATTCCTCTCTCTCTCTCTCTCTCTCTCTCTCTCTCTCTCTCTCTCTCTCTAAAAAAGATAGAAATTTAAAAAAAAAATACTTAGCTCGTCAACTAGTTCTGTCTCAAACTACGCCGAGTTGGGTCCTTGAATTTGAGGGAATTGAGTCTTGAAAGTCCTTGAAAGGTGCTAGAAAGGTCCTCGAAAGGTGCTTGAAAGGTGCTTGAATTTGATGTTTCAGAAGGTGTGGGAACCCTGGATGTTGCATCTCCAGATCCTTAAATCGAACAGCGTTTAGTCCGCACCCAGTTTTTCAAGGCTTGTTCATGAAAGCAATATATTTCTCTTCATCCACCACAGAAGGAGCAGCGGAACGCTAAGGAGGCGGGGGGGAACTACACCCCGGCCCTGACGGAGCAGGAGGTCTATGCCCAGGTGGCCCGGCTCTTCAAGAACCAGGAGGACCTGCTGTCAGAGTTCGGACAGTTCCTGCCAGACGCCAACAGCTCAGTGGTAAATGGACTAAATGGACTGACTTATATAGGACTGACTTATTCCAAAGCGCTTTACAACAGCCTCTTATTCACCCATTCACACACACTTTCACACACCAATGGCAGCTACCATGCAAGGCGCCAGCCCGCTCATTGGGAGCAATTTTGGGGTTCAGTGTCTTGCCCAAGGACACTTCAACATGTGGCTACCCGGGGCTTGAACCGCCGATCAACAACATAGTGCATGACAGCCATTAAATAGACAGGTAGGCTAGATTGAATAGGTAACACCTGTGTAGACAGCCATTAAATAGACAGGTACACAGGTGTTACCTATTCCAATCTGGCCTACCTGTCTATTTAATGGCTGTCATGCACGCAAATGTTGTTTGTAAGACTTGACAAAGTCACCCCTCCCAAGGGGAGCCACCCCTCCCAAATTTCGTTGTTTGGTACCTGTACTATAGCAATGACAATAAAGACCATTCATTCATTCATTAATTCATTCAAAGGCTACGGCTGAAACCATCGTCAATTAAAATCTACACTTTTGCATCTGGAACTAGAGTGTGGAGCTTCCACTTCATTTAAGAGCCAAGTACATCAGCCACAGGCTTAGTCAGAACACATGAGATCACAGAGAGTTTAGTGATTTGGAAATACCGCTCCTCAAAAGGATTCGTTTATGCACCGCTTCTACTTACTTTCCTCTGCTCTTATGAACTTACCTCTCACAGGAAAGAATTTGCCGCTCAATATTGTGCCATCTTATCTGATGTTATGGTTTTTAAGTCTTTCTCAAAGGATTAGATAGGGGAGAGCTGCTTGACAGATCACTAGTTGCTTTGGACAGCTGGTACACTGTGGTTTAGAGAAGAGGGTAGCTAGTACACTGTGGTTTAGAGAAGAGGGTAGCTAGTACACTGGTTTAGAGAAGAGGGACAGCTAGTTAAGCTGTCTATTAACATTTAGCTAGCCAATTTCTTTTTTAATATGTTCTCCAGCCCGTTGAAGGGGCCTAGGACACCGTTTTTTGTTCAACTTTGGTTCACTCCTGACCCAGTCTCCTGTTCCACATCCTCCCTAGCTGTTAAGCAAGACCACAGCAGAGAAGGCAGAGTCGGTCCGCAACGATCACGGCGGCACGGCAAAGAAGCCGCAGCTCAACAACAAACAAAGGCCCAACCAAAACGGCAGGCACCCAGGGGCGGGGTCGACACCCCCAGTCAAGGTACCCCCCCCTCCCCCTTTTCTTTTTTAAGCTTTGATGGAAAAAATGAATAAATGAACTGCCATTTGCATTTTTAGGCATCACTGTTGTCTACTATGGGATTAGATTCTCTCACAATTGCCATTCTCTCTGCCTCTTGTACCTGTTGCAGAAGAAGCCCAAGTTACTGAGTTTGAAAGACTCGTCCTTGACAGAGAGCAGCAGACATGGAGCCGGCACAGAATCTCTGTTCTTCGACAAGGTCAGTTGGAGTTCGGCTTTGGAAAAAAGGATGTACGCCTTTGATTTTGATTAATATAACTCCTGAATACCTTTTTGAGAGTGGAACAATTGTTGAACCTCATCATAACCAAAGCAATAAGGACTGAATTCTTTCTTTCTGTTGAAACGGGATATGTTGTAACCAAAATGATGTACAGCTTCATGCAAATCGTGTTTTTAAAAAGTAATGCTGCTCTTATGAAATGTAATTCGTTAGCTACAGAAATCTAATGCTAAATGCTATGTTCGAATGCATTTTCCATAGTTACGTTTACATTTTGTTGGTGACCCTGATAGCGGCTTCAGGTGTTATATGGATGTGTTCTTGCCGCAGGTACGGAAGACCTTGCATAGTGCCGAGGCCTATGACAACTTCCTGCGTTGTCTGGTCATCTTTAACCAGGAGGTGATCTCCAGAGCCGAGCTGGTCCAGATGGTGTTACCGTTCCTGGGGTGAGTGTCTACGTTGGACCAGCCTAGCTTACACAGGGTTCCAGAGCTGGTCTTAAAAAGCCTTAAAGTCTAAAATCCAGCAATCCGATTCATAAGGCCTAAAAAGTTCTTAAATGTCAGTTATTAGGTCTAAGAAATGAGGTGCTAGGTCTTAAACATGAGATTAGTTTGTCCTGCAAGGAAATCAGTCCGACCACATCTATTTACGTGGAAATGAATCAAGCTGGAACCAAAAAAATGCCAATTCGCTGCCCCCGGGAGAAATTATTGGCGAACGAAGCTACAGCAGGATGACAAAAAGCTTATCATATAGTGTCGAATAGGGCTAAAATTCTATCCAAATAGGTCTAAAAAAGGTCTAAAAAGGTCTTAAATGTGACTTGTAGGAACCCTGCTTACAGATTGACAATCCAGCACTGGATTTGTCATCACGTTATTGTTCCTTACTTGATTTCCTTTCCAGCCTGAAAAGTTCCAATTTTGACCACCATATGACCTGCTTGTACAGAAATGTGTATAGTTTGATATTAATATTATATATACTATTAATATATTAATAAACTATTTAAAGTTGATCATCGAAAACACATATTCCAACACATTCCAGCCCCAACGCTTTCATCATGACCTGTCACCAATGATACACTATTTGCTTATGTTTGGCCGTAATATGGACAGTTTTTTGCAGGAAAAGTCCTGGGTTATTCCATTCATCCAGCAAAAGCTTTATGATGTTTCTTTCTCTGAACAAAAGTTACAGAAATGCTCTATATATATTTGTTACAGAAAATTCCCAGAACTGTTCAATTGGTTCAAGAACTTCTTAGGATACAGAGACACGTCCCACATCGAGAGCTACCCCAAGGAGCGGGCCAACGAAGGCATCGCCATGGAGATTGACTATGCCTCCTGTAAGAGGCTGGGCTCCAGCTACAGAGCGCTGCCCAAGAGCTACACGCAGCCCAAATGCACCGGAAGAACTCCACTGTGCAAAGAGGTGAGTGCAACACTGCTGCGCCCTCCTCTGGGCAATGTATGAACTGCAGCTCCTCAGGGTAACCTTCTCATACCTTCTTGACACACTGCTGCCAGTGACCTGAAATGATCATACATTACACAGGGTTCCCACGGGTCCTTGAAATCCTTGAAAGTTTGTGAATTTGAGAAAAAGAAATCAATGTCTTAAAAGTTTTAGAAAATAGTATGGGTCATTGAAAGTGCTTGTATTCCTCTCTCTCTCTCTCTCTCTCTCTCTCTCTCTCTCTCTCTCTCTCTCTCTCTCTCTCTCTCTCTCTCTCTGTCTGTCTGTCTGTCTGTCTGTCTGTCTCTCTCTCTCTCTAAAAAAATGTACTTAGCTCGTCAACTAGTAAATGAGTCTCTGTATAGCTTAACTTAACACATATTTCACAATATATTGTTTTGCTGTGCTGTGGTAGAGAAGGTAAGAGACCATCTAGTGTTCACACATTCAAGTCTCTTTTTAATTGTTGTCTGTGAGCGGATAGTTCCGATTATATAAATTCTCATCTAGATCTGTCTAAAACTATGCCGTGTTGGGTCCTTGAATTTGAGGGAATTGAGTCTTGAAAGTCCTTGAAAGGTGCTTGAATTTGATGTTTCAGAAGGTGTGAGAACCCAGCCATTCCCCCTATAACTACAATTAACAATCAACTATAAATTGTTGGCGAGAATTCACATTAAAGGGGCAATCTGGGATTGATATCAATTTTTTGACTTTTAAATTAATGATATATAGCAATTGATTCTTGAAGGATAGAATTGAAATGTCTTGAACTGTCTTAACTGTCCCATCAGAACCCAAAATATGACCTTGTTTTACTCATGGTAAACAAACACTATAGCTTCAAAACATGGTTACAATTATCATGTTGATCTCATGGATGGTCAGTCGTTGCATCCAGAACAGTAGCAGTTACAGTCAAACATTTCAATAGCGTGCCTCTGTCCTTTCTGTCTCCAGGTCCTCAATGACACCTGGGTGTCTTTCCCTTCCTGGTCAGAGGACTCAACCTTTGTGAGCTCCAAGAAGACTCAGTATGAGGAGCACATCTACAGGTGTGAGGACGAACGCTTTGAGGTAAGTGGGACAAGCCAGGGGTTTGGTTGACAGTCCCGATAACGAGGTAGTGGCTATTGGCTCTGACCATCTCTCTGAGAAATGTGGAATTTTATAGGATTCATGGCATTGAAATTCAAACCTCAATTTCAGGTTAGTCATCAAAACATAGACCCCAACCCTGCCTAAAACATAAAACGTAAACAAACGTAAGTTTTAGGACTGTTCAAAAGCAAGGGCTGTGATTAGTGAACATGAGTTATGTGTAGTTATGTGTTTTTAGCATGTTGATGTTCTATCAGCATGTTCTGATGTGCTAAACATGTTGTTTGTTACATAGCAATGTTTTTTGTTAGCTACTAGCTAGCTACCAACGCGATGGTAGCAAACGCGGCTGTTTTGATAAATAGCGATTTTGGTTTGAAGTGTACCAACATTCAAATAAGTATAACTTCTTCAACTATTTAAACACATAATTAAAACGCTTACAATTTGCACTTTCATAATCTGTAAAAAACAAGTTAAAAATAAAAACACACCAGATTTAATTTGTTTCAGAAAGGAAGGAACAGCTGATGAAAATAAAACATGTTTTCAAAGGCATTGTTAGAACTGTAATGGTATTATTAAGTACGTGTATCTGTACTCAGTACCAGCAAGTACCCAAATAATAATAATAATAATAGTACATTAGACTTATAGCGCTTTTCTAGACACTCAAAGACGCTTTACAAACTGAAAAGATCGAGTAGTAATAATAAAAAGAAACAAAAGGTAAATAAAAGAAAGTATAGGGGCCTAATTAAGGTAGCGCTGGGGACACATGGGAAGGGGAGGGGGAGAGGGTTAACTGGTGAAGGCGAGCTTGAAGTGCAAATGTAAGTGCTTGTACTTGGTCTGGAAAAAAGTGGTATCGGGGCGTCCCTGTCTGCCATATTGTAACCACGGTAACCACACATCAGTGGTCTCCCACTAGACTTCTACTACACATTTTATTGCAAAGAGGATTGGTAGCCATACAACTTGTCTTTAATTGTGCTGTTGAGGGTTCTGTTAGCAAATCATTTAGAAAGCTTCCTTGTTTTATAGCCAGTGTCACAAATGCTCTGTTGTTGGAGTGGGCACAAGCATGTTTATGTGAGAGCATGCGTCCATAACTGTTGTTCATTTAGGCCTATTGCATCTATCAATGAAGTTGATCACTTTACTACTAATTTGATTATGTTTTTAGTGAGTGAAATAGAGAAGTGATTCATCCCGTTGTAGGACACAGGACTATTTTCTTATTTATTCTGATGCTTGTGGACGGCACTCTTTATAGCTCTTCATTGAAGATTTTCCAACCAATATATGATACGATATCGCATCAAAATAATTTAACTGATATTGATATGGACTCAGTGCCCATTGCTACCAAATATCGGTTGGGGCTGATGTGTGTTATGGGAATATCATCTCAGAATGTTCATAGCTGTGCATCACTACCTGAAATGTTGCGTTGTCTTGTGTTCAGCCTGGTCTATAGTGCTCTCTGTCTTAACTGCCCTTCATGGTCAGGCACCTGCATACATCTGTGACCTACGCCGTCCTTACAGCCCCAGTAGGTCTCTCAGGTCCTCTGACCAGGGTTTGTTGGTTGTCCCCCGTGCCAGATTAAAAACCAAAGGTGATCTTGGCTCCTAAACTTTGGAATGTTCTTCCCTTGGAACTTAGATCAGCGGTCTCGGTCGAAGCATTAAAAAAAGAAAAGAAAAAACTGCTCAAGACTGTCCAGTACAGTGTCTTGTTATCATTTGTTGTACACTTGTCATTTGTTTCTTGTTTTTATTTTCACTTGTTTACCTATTTCTTTTAACCTGCTATTACCTTTGCTCTTTAATTATGTTTTTATACATGTAAAGCACTTTGTGACCGCTGGTTCTGTGATAGGTGCTATATAAATAAACTTGACTTACTTAACTTTACTTTTAACTGTAGCTCGACGTGGTGCTGGAGACCAACCTGGCCACCATCCGCGTGTTGGAGACAGTACAGAGGAAGATGTCCCGTCTGACTGCGGAGGAGCAAGCCAAGTTCTGCCTGGACAACACCCTGGGCGGCTCCTCTGAGGTGATCCACCGTAAAGCCATCCAGAGGATATACGGAGACAAGGCCGCTGACATCATCGACGGGCTGAAGAAGAACCCTGCCGTGTCCGTCCCTATCGTGCTCAAGAGGTGAGCAGCAAGACAAAGCCATGGGGCGGCTGTGGCGCAGGAGGTAGAGCCGCCGTCTAATGATCGCAAGGTTGGCAGATCGGCGGTTCGAGCCCTGGCTGGCCACATGTCAAAGTGTCCTCAGGCAAGACACTGAACCCCAAATTGCTCACAGTGAGCGGGCGCTCAGCGCCTTGCATGATAGCTTGCCGCCATTGAATGTGTGTGTGAATGGGTGAATGAGAGGCCGTTGTAAAGCGCTTTGGATAAACCATTTACCATTTACCGAAGTGCAACTGGCTGTGTTTTGAAGTTGCATATTTCCGTACTATTTAGTAGGCATAGAAGTTAGTGAAGTATTAGTGTCTGTCTACCCCATCAGCATTTTATGTTGTTGCAGTTGGTGCAATGGTCAAGGTTGTATTAGGGTAATGAGATAATTGATTGAAAGGGTTTCTTTAGACATCATGATGACAATGCTGTAGCCATAGAGACAATAGATAGCTCTGTAACTATTAGAGTGACTGTTGGTCCTTTACATAAATACATTGTTGAAAGAGTAATATATATATACAGTATATGTAACTTGACCTTGAGCAACTTAGGTTTGTAAAAAGGTTTGTTATATTCGATACCTAACTTTTTTTTAAAGTAATTTTTTCTGAGTGGGGCAGTCCCACTCATATTTTTATTGTGATACAGATAGTAGAGATATGACAGGAAGGATGGGTGAGAGAGAGAGAGAAGGGATGACATGTCCACGGCCGGAATCGAACCGGGAACCCTGCGGTTACGTGGTCAACGCTTAGTCCTCTACGCCACCAATACGCCCCTGATACATAACCTTTTACCCATTTACACAGTGTGGTTTATCCTGAGCCGACCCTCCTCTCTCTCCTCCTCAGGTTCAAGATGAAGGAGGACGAGTGGCGGGAAGCCCAGCGTGGCTTCAACAAGATCTGGAGGGAGCAGAATGAGAAGTACTACCTGAAGTCCCTGGACCACCAGGGCATCCACTTCAAACAGAACGACACCAAGGTGCTCCGCTCCAAGACTCTGCTCAACGAAATTGAGAGCATCTATGATGAGGTTCGTTTGTTGTTTCTTCTTGTTTCGGTAGTTCTTTCGGTACCGTTTGGTGTACCTCCGGTTTACCTCATCAGACGTCCTGAAAGGGGCCGTGCTTTACAACGGCAAAGTTGAGCATCAAAGAAGTTCAAAGGGTTCCCACGGGTCCTTGAAATCCTTGAAAGTTTGTGAATTTGAGAAAAAGAAATCAAGGTCTTAAAAGTTTTTGAGAATAGACATGGGTCATTGAAAGTGCTTGAATTCCCCCCCCCCCTCTCTCTCTCTCTCTCTCTCTAAAAAAAAATATACATTCAAAAATGTTTTACTTCGCTCATCAACTAGTTCTGTCTCAAACTATGCCATGTCGGGTCCTTGAATTTGAGGGAATTGAGTCTTGAAAGGTGCTTGAAAGGCGCTTGAAAGGCGCTCGGAATTTGATGTTTCAGAAGGTGTGGGAACCCTGAGTTCAACCGTACGTGTTTGTGTTCTCGTTCCCGTAGCGACAAGAACAAGCTTCCGAGGAGAGCTCTCCTCCGCCCAGCGGCCCCCACCTGACCCTCACCTACGAGGACAGTCAGATCCTAGAAGACGCGGCCGCGCTCATCATCCACCACGTCAAGCGGCAGACCGGCATCCAGAAGGAGGACAAGTACAAGATCAAACAGATCATCTACCACTTCATCCCCGACATGCTGTTCGCCCAGCGCGGCGAGCTGTCGGACGTAGAGGAGGAGGAAGACGAGGAGGAAGACGAGGAGGAGATGGAGCTGGACGAGGCCGGTGCCAAGAAGCACAACGGCGTCGCCAGCAGCGGCACCGGCAGCCCCTCCAAATCTAAACTCCTCTTCAGCTCCACCGGAGCCCAGAAACTCCGCGGCTGCGACGAAGCCTACAACCTCTTCTACGTCAACAACAACTGGTACATCTTCCTGCGGCTGCACCTCACCCTGTGCTCTCGGCTGCTGCGCCTCTACGGACAGGCCGAGAGGCAGATGGAGGACGACATCCGGGAGAGGAACTGGGAGAGGGAGGTCCTCGGCGTCAAGCGAGACAAGAACGACAACCCTGCCATCCAGCTGAGACTGAAGGAGCCCAGTGAGTAGAGGCACACACCCTGACACAGTGCCTCTATACGGTCTACACACCCTGACACAGTGTCTCTATAAGGTCTACACACCCTGACACAGTGCCTCTATAAGGTCTACGCACCTTTACACAAGGTGCGTTTCCATAAAACATTCTGATTCGCATTTCAAGGTGATTCGCATCAGTTTGAGATGATTCGCATGAGACATTTTATGGAAACGGCTTGCTTCGCATAAACTCAAAGCAAATCACCTCTAATCGCACAAAGTCAATGCTTCTTGAATTAAGAAAAAAATAGAAGAAGAAGAAGAAGAATTATCTGTGCATAGATCGGCATCAGTGACTCTGGGTTTACTGTGTTACAGTACAGAATTCTTCGATTGTATTCACTTCGCAATACTACAGCACAGTACGACATCTACATTGTAGTGACTTGCAGCAAGTCACTCTTATGTCATTTATGTCTTATGATGAATTTGTAATTGACCTTTCCCCTTCGACTGCAGTGGACATCGAGGTGGAGGATTACTACTCTGCCTTCCTGGAGATGGTGAGGAACCTCCTGGATGGGAACATGGAGGCCACGCAGTACGAGGACTCCCTGAGGGAGATGTTCACCATCCACGCCTACACTGCCTTCACCCTGGACAAGCTCATCCAGAGCATCGTCAGGCAGGTCAGTGTTCGCTCACCAAGTCTTCTACGGGTTAAGCCCCGGGACTCATCCTGCGTGTGCTTGGCGGTACCTCACGCGTCTCATGCTGGCTGCAGCGGCACGCCATCTAGAGATTCTGTTTGCCGTCTGTTTTTTCTGTTCGAACAGTTGATGAGTCGGTCCATAAAGCCTCAGCCGGCAAAATGTTGTCCGGTTGAATCGTTGTAGGGCCGGGAAAATGTCCTTTACGCAAAAACGAAAAACGTTATAGGAAATGTATTTGATTTTTAACCACAGGATTATTAATTTGTCAAGAAAAAAAATTATGACATATATTTAAATGATGTTCCCCCAGGATACCTGTTAGGAAATGTGTGGATCATACGTTAGATTCATACAACACGGCGCTGATTTACCTCCTTATGTCCACCTGGCTTGTTACCACTGTTTGTGCTTGTGTAGCTGTATTACACAAATAAGATCATTATGGTAATTATTAAGTCAACTGCATTTGAAAGCTCACCCTCTCTCCACTCACCTCTCCCTTCTAACCTCCCCCCAGCTCCAGCACATCGTGAGTGACGAGGTCTGTGTGCACGCCATGGACCTGTACCTGTCTGAGAGTGTCAGCGGGGCGACGGGGGGGACCCTGCCCACCCAGACCTCCCGGGCGCCCTCAGAGTGCTCCTACCAGCGCAAGGCGGAGCAGCTCATGTCCGACGAGAACTGTTTCAAGGTAGAGTGTCTACCGTCACGAGGAGCGTGTAGAAAGACCTCGTTCCTTCCTTGGTTTCTGTCTCTCACATCTAACAATCTCTTTTCTCTGCCTACCCCACCACCCACTCTCTGCTCATCTCCTCTCCCAACCAACACTCGCCCCTCCTCCTCCTCCTCCTCCTCCTCCTTCACCTCCTCCTCTCTCTCATCACAGCTCATGTTTCTGAAGAACAGAGGTCATGTCCAGCTGACCGTGGAGCTTCTGGACACGGAGGAGGAGAACTCTGACGAGCCCATCGAGGCAGAGGTAAGCCTGACCTCCTCTCCCTGGCCTTCTCTTTTCTCTGTGTGAACCGAGCAACTGCTTCGTACCCAGGACTAGACTAAAGACGAAAGGGGACAGAGCGTTTGAGGTGACGGGCCCCAAGACTCTGGAACGCCCTCCCCCCTGACCTGAGAGACTCTGGAACGCCCTCCCCCCTGACCTGAGAGACTCTGGAACGCCCTCCCCCCTGACCTGAGAGACTCTGGAACGCCCTCCCCCCTGACCTGAGAGCCGCTCCCTCAGAACTCATTTTTAAAGCAATTAAAGACTCATCTGTTTAGGCAGGCCGTTAGTCACCTATAGCCGCCTTATGTTCCTGTTTATGTTCTGTTGATGTTGTCCCTTTGGGGTGTTCCTCCATTTTTGTTTTTAATCCCTTTTGACTATGTTTGATTGCACTTTTCTTTTCACCCATTGTATCCCTTATTTTGGATGTAAAGCACCTTACTTACTTACTTACTGCCACCCAAGTATTCCAACAGTGTTTTCTTATGAGTCTGTTGCCTCAGCTATGGACACTTCTCTGTCCACTCATTCCTGTGTGACTAACCCTATCCCTAAGCTTAACTAACCTCAACCCCTTAAGGGGCCTCTATATTAGAACATATGGGTGTTGTTTTGGCTGTTGGTGTCTGAGTGGATTTATTTCTTTATTTTCCAGCGCTGGTCAGACTATGTGGATCGCTATCTGAACTCTGACTCCACTTCTCAGGAGTTGCGGGAGCACCTCTCTCAGAAGCCTGTGTTCCTCACCAGGTGAGTGTCAGACCCCCGCAGGCTGCTGAGCTCCTGATATAATCCCATGGAAGTGTTATTAGAATATGTATTCGGCGCACCGTACCAACACTCTCGAACAAAAAGGTTATGTGAAAAGAAGAGCCAATGAAGAGACTAGGGGTGGGCATCAATGATCGACGATCGATAATTGATCGATAAGGATCTTGGTCGATCTCAAAATATTTTGCTCGATAATCGTTAATATATATATATATATAAAAAATATATATAATAATAATAATAATGGAAATTAGTTTGTCCACGTGTCACCAGATTGCGTTCATCTCTCACCCCTGAACATGTTAACATGATCATCTTTCTGAACAAGAACCACAGTCTCTCGCTGGAGTTTAAATTTAAGTTAAGCTGGACGCTCTTAAGGACACTAACGTTTTCAGTCATCCTCCTATTTGTGAGTAACTGTTTTTTTACTGCTCCTATGGTGAGTTACTTATTTTTTATATTTTTATTTATAACGTAAAATGTGTTTTTAAGTTAAACAATTTAAGCTACTCACTGCCTTGTTTAAGAGGATTGTTATCTGACTGTAGTGTCTAGTTTGAATGTGAATGAATGAATGTGTGCAATAGCAACACAAATAAAGTTTTTTCCCCAAGGATTTTTATTTATTTTTTTATGAAAAAAAAGCTTATCGATTAATCGATAATTGATCGTTAATTCTTGCGATTATCGGAAAAAAAAAATGATCGTTTGCCCAGCCCTAGAAGAGACCCAGGTTAATTTGTCAACTTGATAATTATTAAACCTCTTAATAAGGGAGGCAGCGACACTTATGCCGATGTAAATCTGAAGGGTATTTGATGTCAATCGAATCTCTTGGTAAGTTCTTTAGTTGTTCAAGGCTCCAGCATTTGTCAAGGCAAATAGGAATCAAGGATAGTTAAATGGTGATGGTTTGGCTTGAGCAACTGGGTGGCAGATCAGGCCTGGGGAAGCTGGGAGTTCAACACACCTTCCTGGGTTTGTCTGTGGTGTTGCTGGCAGCAGGGTTCTGCAGCGGCTTGGTTGACAGGGTTCCCACGGGTCCTAGAAATCCTTAAAAATGTGTGAATTAGGAAAAAAAAAAAATCAAGGTCTTAAAGGTTTTTGAAAATAGACATGCTTCAGTGAAAGTGCTTGAATTCCCCTTTCTCTCTCTCTCAAAAAAAAAAATATATATATAAAAAAATGTTTTACTTAGTTCGTCAACTAGTTCTGTCTCAAACTATGCCGTGTTGGGTCCTTGAATTTGAGGGAATTGAGTCTTGAAAGTCCTTGAATTTGATGTTTCAGAACCCTGTCTGCCCAATCCTCACCTTTTTCTCTCCCATCTTGTCCTCCGGCCAGGAATCTCCGGCGGATCCGTAAGTACCAGAGGGGCCGCGAGCAGCTGGAGAAGGAGGCGGGCGAGGAAGGGAAGAAGGACAACGCAGAGAACCTGAAGATGGAATGTATGTTCAAGCTCAACTCCTACAAGATGGTGTACGTCTTTAAGTCTGAGGACTACATGTACCGACGCACCGCCCTGCTGAGAGCCCAACAGGTATTCACCTCCCCTCCTCTCCCGTCTCAAGTTTTAAGTTGTATTGTTACATCACATGACACCAGTGTCATGTAAAATTCTTAAGGCCAATGCACACAGCGTGCGATTTTGTCGCACGACAACATTCGATTCTCAATTCTTTGAATTATTTCAATTGGTGTGAATGGAGAATCGAATATTCTATAATATGGCAATAGGCATAATTCAAGATAAAAAAGTGACACTACACTACAGGACATAAGTGACAAATAAGACAGGATACAATTGGCAGTAGAAATAGTAAATAAAATACATAGTTCAAGTAGTAAAGTGGTTGTGAGCTTAAGGTTTAGGTAGTCCGTATACATGGGTGTGCTTGGGGATGATAGTCAATTTGTCTACATTAGGGATGCACCGAAGGTTCGGCCACCGAATGTATTCGGCCGAATAATAGCAAAAAAAGCACATTCGGTATTCGGCCGATTATGTGAAAAGACCGAATGTTTACCGCCGAATAGCAGGGTTTTACAGCTGAATAGTAGCAGGGTTTTTCCTGCATAGAGAATTATGAGGCGGCCGTCTCCGTCATATTTCTTGCCTCCTCCAGCTCTCGACAAAACTCTGACGGTCGTATTTTCTGTCATTTCTAACTGCAATTGCTTCATTGCACTGGCGTGGTGTACCTTTTGCTAAATCAAGCATTTAGAATATAGAGTGCATATTGCGAAATTTCGCAAACGTCAATATAATTTAAAAAAACGCATCGGAGGTCAGTGTGCAAGGTCTCTGTGAGTAACGTTTTTTTCCGGATAACGGATTTTAAAATACGCATACGAAAAAAACCGCATCAGTGTGCAAAGCCAGTGTGCTTAATTCTACCATTTATTTCTGTTCAGTTAGTTTCGTTATGAATGAAAGTATTTAACTGCCATTTCTGCAAAGCCTGGCAATGAGTTGCTGCACTGGACACGGGTAGTGGTACACCCTTAGGCAAAGACAGAGAATCAAGTACATTTTATGAAATGCTAGGAATTTTTTTTTTGCCTTTAAAATGTTTTGGGGGGCCCAGCCCGTTCTAGGGTACAGCGTTGTGATGATCATGGTGGCCAGGGGCGGTTGTGCCGCAGGAGGTAGAGTCGCCGTCTAATGATCACAAGGTTGGCAGATCGGCGGTTCGAGCCCCGGCTGGCCACATGTCGAAGTGTCCTTGGGCAAGACACTGAACCCCAAAATTGCTCCCAGTGAGCGGTCAGCGCCTTGCATGGCCTTGCTTGCCGCCATTGGTGTGTGAATGTGTGTGTGAATGGGTGAATGAGAGGCCGTTGAAAAGCGCTTTGGAGCAGCAAAAAAGGCGCTATATAAGTGCAGTCCATTTACCATTTACCATTTTGTCCCCTCCCAGTCCCACGAGAGAGTAAGCACGCGGCTGCACAACCGCTTCCAGGCCTGGGTGGACTCCTGGGCGGAGCAGCACGTCAGCCGGGACCAGGCAGCAGAGACCAGCAGGTGGCTGATGGGGGAGGGCCGCGGCGGCCTGGTGCCCTGCTCCACCACCTGCCAGCGGGAGATCCTCCACTTCGCTAACATCAACAAGTTCCGCGTCAAATACGGCCCGCCCTTCAAAGCACCGTAACACCATCTGGACCGGGAAAGAAGTGTGTGTGTGTGTGTGTGTGTGTGTGTGTGTGTTGGGGGGTTTGTATAGCAGGGGTCAGGTCAGGAATGGGTCAAAAGGGGGCAATGATTCATCAACAATATTCTGAGGCTGATATGGGAGCAACCACAAACTAGCTTCCATGTCGTACTGAGGGCGTTTGGATCACTGTTTTTACCAGCGTTTTTAGCTGTGCCCACTTTTGCAGGGGCCTTAGGTGCCAAAACCTTTCAAATTGTCGTGTTTGGTTCAAATCCATCGATTGTCACTAACCTGAGCTCTTACTAGCAGACTGGACGGCATATCTGACCACGGTCTTCTGGCCTTTAAGAATGCACGATTTGAAACTTGCACTGTGTGGTTTAACGGTTTGGTTGTACGGCATATAGGGCTCCATCTGGCTTCTTCTTCTTCTTCTTAAAAAAAAGAGAAGAGAAAAAAAGTTCGAAGACTAATTGAGTTTTTTTCTAGGTGCACACTTTGATCATAACCGACACAACAGTGGTCAGGAATAGTCCCTCGTAAAACACATCCTCTACACATACATGGATAAAAGTGTAGCCTTCTTGCAGCGTGACATTTCATGTACATATTTATAAATATGATCATTATGTTTTGTCAGAAACGTAGTGAAAACCCACTGCCCCCTGGTGGTCAGGCTCTAACATCAGCATTAGGAGTCTCCCAAAATGTGAAGCGGGTGTTTAAGAGCTCTGTGTGCCTGGCAGTTTTAACGTTCATTGGCTCGGCCCATTGAACGATCATCTAATATTCAATAATCCTTCATTCATTAATGGAGACCTGCCCTCTCCCTCTTCGCTTCCGGGATCTTTGCTGGGAAAGGAAAGAAAATACGAAAGTAGTGCAACTGTCAACCAGACATTGCTCAGTTCAGACTCAGTACAGACTCAGTCCAGACTCAGTACAGACTCAGTCCAGTTCTGCATTTCTTTGCGTCAGTAACATGGAGCTCTTGTTACATTATGCTGCAACTGTATTTGTGAAAACTAGTTAGGAGGATAAGTGCACTTAATTAGGAAGTGGAGGAGGTTGTGCTTCAGTGCTTCATAGTGGCCAGAGTTAAAGGTTCTCTCAAGCTCAAACATACTGTAGCTTAAAACACCTGCCACAGTGACTGACCTCCCTGTTTTATGGCCAAAATCGTGATTGACCCATCACTTACAATAATTACTATTGCTTTTTTTTTTTTTTTTTTTTTTTTTTTTTTGGGAAGTCATATTTCCTCTGTAAACAAGGCAGCATTAATGCAACTACACCGGAGTCACAAGCAGCATTGTAGTGTTTTGAGTGAAAGCACTGTTGCCTTTACCTTTATATGTGTTTGGACAGTTTGAAAGGAATATTGAATTTGGCTCTATACTCCAGGAAGTAGCTGTGTCTAATAATGACTGAGGCAAACGTACAGAATGTCAGCTTACATTTGAGGGTATTTTCATACATATCCATTTTACCATTTAAAAATAAAAGCACTTTATGTATGTAGTTCCCCCATTTTGAGGAAGTCATAAGTACTTTGACAAATTAAGTATATTAAAGTAGTCTAAATGTTAGTATTTGGTACCCTCCAATGAAAGCTGACATTTAGTATTTTTGCCTAGTTAATCATTTGATGTTGAACCCAATTTACTGGAGAATAGTGTCATTTATTAAAGTTTTAGGCTAACTGTCCAAACAAATAGGGAAGTGACTGTGTATATATATATGGAAGTATGTTAGTATATATTATATCTAGGAATATAAAGATAACTTATTCTGGCCACCCTGGTATTCAACCTTTCAAAGCTGCTGGCAATGCCCTGCGCCAATACACCAGCTTGTTCACACAGAAAGATGGTTATGGATGGAGGATCCACACTGTAAATTAATGTACATATTGTCAGACCTTTTTTATGGCAGAGATCTGCTTTGTCGTGCTAGTAATACTTTCTATGCTTACCGTGGACTTTAGATAGAGATGGCTAAAGATAGTCGTATATGGAAAAAGAAAAATGCAAGACAGTTTATACAGTTTTTACCAAAGGGAGTTGATTATAATTATACTTTTTTTTTCCTTTGTGTGTGTCCTTTTTTGTTGTCTTTTTAAAAAAATACCAGATAGTAAGAAAAATGTTTGTTTGAAAAGTAGAAATGTATCCAGGTCTTTGTTTTTGAAATGGACGTTTTTTATAAAAAATCTTTTAATGTTTGGAAGTTTGAATTTGGCTTTCATTTCAGTCAATATTATCACTGCCCATATGGATGCGCTGAAGACACTCTGCAATGGACTGGAACTGGGCTGCTAGCTCAGTCTTCCCAAACACAAGACTTCAACAAATCACATTTGTTAGTGAGGTTTATGGCTCACCCTGGATAGATTTCTGCTGAGACGATATATTATATACACATTTTTAATAACAAAAGTCACTTGAGCATGTCTTTTCTGTGGATCATAATAGCCCATTTATTTTGACATTATTTAAGATAGTAATAAAAATGATATTTGTAGCTGATGTGCCCTTTTGAGGGATTGTTTCAATTCTTTGTCTTTGCTAGCCAGTCATCTCGACTCAGTGTACAGAGGAAGCGTCTGTCACTCATCCTCACTGGCCTAGTTCTATTTTTATTTTGGTGCCACAGTGCAATTTTTTTGAATGACAGGGAATCAATAACACTGTGTTGGAGATGTGGACGGACTGACATTTAAGCAATATCACACGAGAGGGAGTGCTGTTATACTGAATATCCCCTACGACCAAATCACAGCCGTGCTGATATTCAGTATAACAGCACGACCTTGAGTGTGATATTGCTTTTATACAACGGTTCTACAGCGCCATTTATTAGTTAACAGTAATAAGCGACAACAGATTATGATTTGTTTGTTTATTGAATCATTTATTTTGGCTCCGCCAACAAAAAATTGTTCTGCAACTGAACTTCAACTGGACTGTTGCCCAGTAACCTGAACACAAACATCCGCAGGCTAGCTACTTTGTATTAAGGTTAATTTAATAGAACACCTGTGCGGCGGAGTGATGCATATAGTTAAAAGTCCCAGTGCTGTTATACTGTATATCGGCACTCATGGAATGCCTCTTGTCCAATCAAATGACTTGGTCGGAACTAACTGTTGTATAATGGTTCTTAACTTCTCATAGTAATGAATGGGATGAGGGATCAAACTTTGATAACGTCCGTCATTCCATTCCATGCCTTACAATGAGCCTGTCCTCCGATTTCTACCTCCACTAGCCTCCCCTGACCCAAACCCACTGTAACAAAAACATGATTGTTGCACAAAATGTACAAGCTTGCAATCTTCTTATTTGCCACACGAGGGCGCTCTTTCACCATCCAGCATATCAAGCAGTGTTCCATCCTCCCACACAGCAAGTTCCACAACATATTCGAATCATCTTAGATTAATGAGATGCTGATATTTGAGTCTTCAAACATGATATATAATACATAGTATATCTATTTAGTACTCTGACATAAACTGTGACATACATGTCCTTAGACAAACCACACTTTACAGATTACCCATATTAATAATCACATGTATCAGCAGTGTTAAGTGGACCATAGTACTAGATGGGGTGAATTGTATCAAACTAAATGTTAGCAAATACATATGTTTCATAAAGCCTATGTAAGTATCTCCCATCAGTCAACTTTGTACATTTGGCGTATTGATAATGTATTGCATATAATTACTGGCCTATTTACCTCTTTTTTTTTTCTGAGGATCTGAAAGTCCAAAGACCTACATAGCCTACTTAACTCCCTCTTCCCCTCATGTTCATGACCACTGGTGGATGAAAGTACTGGATGGGTTCTTTCTTACTGATCGCTTTCCCAGATCAGTTGAGATATCAGATGAGACGCACAGAAGGAAGCTAATTGACTCCTGGGACACAGTCACAGGTCACTTGTTTGCAGTTCAGTTTTGTACTTGATCAGGATCTGATGGGGTGACTGAGGGGTTAGACGACCTCCCACAGGGGAACTGTACTCTCTACCGGAGCCCTCCCCCCCCCCCACCCCCCGGGTGGTCCACGACCGCTACGAACCCAATGAGTCCCGACAGGTGAGAGACGAGCTTCTCTCTCTCTCTTCCTTCTGACCCAGTTAGCCGTCAGCGCTAAGCTTCGGAGCCCTGACGAGGAGCCGGGCTGACACATACCCACAGAACCCTGGGTCTCCCACCGGCAGAGGTAATGAGCGCTGTTCAAAAGGAAAGGAAGGTATGTATGTATGGGGGGGGGCTTTCTCCCCCCAAAGTCCCCCTGCATCATTACGCATCAGGGCTCACGCTTCCCAACTTCCAACAGTGTTTCATCCACCCCTAACCACGGTCCTAATGCACCGTTTGACTCTCCAGCAGCGGGGCTGTTGTTGGAACTACAGATTAGGTATCGTCTCCTAAACACAAGACATGATCCACACCGCCGTAACAAGTAATGAACTCAGATGTTAAACAAGTAGAATGCTGTATGGTACTGTCATGATATGACATGCCTTATATGTACATTGGGATATCTAAACCGTTTCTCACTTGTTCCTACTGGGGCTCTCACCGCATGGATCACGCCAGAGATCTCTGCATCTCCAGCAGCCCTCTGCATCGCCTTTTCTCACACACACACACACACACACACACACACACAAGTGGAAACATGTGTCTCTGCCTGTCTTGCAGACATCTCTGTTTGCATGTCTGTCGCTTACCACCTCATCCTTGACCAGACGAAGCTACAGTACTGTTACTCCCTGGGAAAGTCTGCCTCCCAGCTCCAAGACTGTTAACCTCCCAGCTCCAAGACTGTTAACCTCCCAGCTCCCAGACGGTTAACCTCCCTGCTCCAAGACTGTTAACCTCCCAGCTCCAAGACTGTTAACCTCCCTCCTCCAAGACTGTTAACCTCCCAGCTCCAAGACTGTTAACCTCCCTCCTCCAAGACTGTTAACCTCCCTCCTCCAAGACTGTTAACCTCCCTCCTCCAAGACTGTTAACCTCCCTGCTCCAAGACTGTTAACCTCCCTCCTCCAATACTGTTAACCTCCCTCCTCCAAGACTGTTAACCTCCCTGCTCCAGGACTGTTAACCTCCCTGCTCCAAGACGGTTAACCTCCCTGCTACAAGACTGTTAACCACTCCAGTGTCCCTCTCCCCAGCAGAACTTGGGGGGTGACCTTGGACAACATTGCTGTAGATTCTTCCACTACCACATCCAGAAGATACTCCCATTCCTCACAAGAGATGCAGCTCAGCTCCTGGTCCGGGAGCTTGTCATCGACACACCTTGACTACTGCCCGTCTCCCCGCCTCCGCCATCAGATCTCATCAGATCAGCTCATCCAGAACGACGTAACGCCCGTCTGGCGTTCGATCTCCCAACGATCTCCCACGAGGTCACCTCTCTTCTCCGCTACATAACCCTTCAGGTAAACAATAGCCATAACCATATGAATATGTAGGGGGGTCACTACATGTAGTAGTCGTTTAGATAGTAGTATGACAGTGTCTTAATACGCAACATAACATAAGATCTGTCGTTAGGTGCAGTGTCCAACCCAGGGCAGGAATGGGATGGAAACTCTGACCTTCCTTGGAATAATATTTGAGCTAGCATGCCCATCCTCATACACTGTTTGTTTTCCCCTCTCTCTTATGACAGGGTCCTTATGATGGCTGTTCTCTGCCCACTCAACCCCAGGGGTACGTCTGAACTGTAATGAGCAGCTTTGCATGCTGGGTTGTTGTGCTCTGTCACTGCTGCCTGGCTGAGATTGGTTGGACTGATTTGTCTTGATGATGATGATGATGATGATGATGATGATGATGATGATACCCCCACCGCCCCGCTCCTCTCCTATACACAGTAACGGGATTATCAAGTCTGTCTGGCGTTCTTGCATAACCACTGCAGCACTCTCGAGCACTGCGCTCACACAGTACCCTTTTTCTCATAAAAGTAAAGTGTTATGTATGCATGCATGAAGCAGGAATAAGAGCTGGCTAATCCATGATGAGACGCGTCATAGGCAGGTAGTCATGGTGATTAACAGACGAGGTCATGAAACTTCTCATAGTGGGTTATCATGGGATGTGAGGCTAGAACTTTGCCATATGCACTGCTGACAGAACACTGCATGATCGCTGTCATATGACTCTGTATGACCTCTGTTAAATGACTGTATGACCTCTATTAAATGACTGTATGACCTCTGTTAAATGACTGTATGACCTCTGACTGCATGACCTCTGTATGACCTCTGTCATATGACTGCATGACCTCTGTATGACCTCTATTAAATGACTGTATGACCACTGTCATAATGTGACACGGTCTGGTGAAAGGGAAGTCGGCAACCAATCAAAATGTCCAGACTTTCATTTTTGAAACACAGAAATACATTTCAACATTGTTGGAAATCACAACACACACACTCACTAGTCAAGCCAAAATATTCCAATCCAATGGTAAATGGACTGGTAAATGAACTGACTTATTTAGTGCCATATTCCAAAGCGCTTTACAATGGCCTCTCATCAGTGGTGTGCCGTCAGGGCCAGCAAGGCCTTCTCTGCTGGCCTAAACATCATCAGAATATACATTTTATTTTAATATATTTTTCCCACAAATATGTATTAATGATTCCCCATAGTCTATTCTCTTCATTTCATAGCTTTCCTCTTGGTTGCGCTGCTTCCAGTCTCCGATTGAGATTTGGAGGGCTGGCCTTTATGTTAGAGCTTTTATCCAATCAAAATGTGTTGCTAGGGGGCTCCAAAATCTGCCTGCCTGCACGATAAACGGTGCCGCGGATACGACCTGTAACTTAACGTTGGAACGAGAAAACCTGTGGCGTACCTAGTAAACCTACGTAGATGCGAGCAAAAGCAACAACGGAGCCTGCTGTAAGGCTCAATGATGTCAGCACCCAGCACGTCTTTTGATTGGATACGCACTATTGATACGCACTATTGATACGCACTATTGATATTCACTATTGAGATGCGTAACTATGCCGGTAGATGTGAAACTTTTGAAAGTGCGCAGGGAAACGGAGCTCCACAACGAAAGCTTTCGTTGACTGATCGATAATACTGATCGATTGTGTCCTGTTTTTGGGTAAACAATAACTTTCATTTAGGGGACACGATAAAAGCGCCGAGTCCACAAACAGAGGAAACTACGTTGAGCTTCTTTCTTTTCTGGCTGAAAACAACCCAGATTTACATTACCACCTGTCCACAAACAAAGTGTTTACTGGGACGTCAGGCAAAATACAAAACGACCTGATTTTTGCTATTGCTGAAGTGATGGGAGAAGAGATCAAAATGGAGATTAAAAAGGCACCCTTTGTCGCTATTATGGTGGACGAGACGACAGACGTGGGTAATGTAGCGATCTTAAAGATGTTAGTTTAACACTCTTCATTGTAAATGCGGATTTATTGATTAAAAATGCTTCGGAAATATTAATATAACTCTGTTGTACTTGTCTGACTATGTTAAGGTGATGCAACGCCCGGTTATACTGTGTTTCTGTCTAGTTTCTAGAGCCATGGCGTCATAACGATGGTATTAAGAGGTAGAATAATTCAGGTAGGAATGTGTCGGACATCACTGAAGGCCTAGGTGTGAAATGCACCGCCCGCCACTGCCTCTCATTCACCCATTCACACACACAATGGATTTGGTGAGTAATCCCCACCGCTACCTAGTTAACTATAACACTACTTTACATTGTTAGCAGGCTCACAGAACAAGCTGTGTTGGTTGACTAGCGACTGTGTCATTGTTTGTCTGAATGGCCTCTGAAACATCTACCTCCTGGAGAGAGTTCCTGATTTGTGGGACAGGTTTTTTTTCTTAATTATAGTGTGCATTTTTCGGTTATCTACTGTGCCAGCGATTTGTGATTGCTGTGATTGCTTTTTTTTATGTATGTGTAATGATATTCCAAACAGTTGAGGGCCCACAGTTTTGGTTGACAAATGATGTGACGTAACACACCTGACTTACTAGAAACACCTGTCAAGCCAATTGTCCCTTCACTTTCAGGTACCCTGAAATAGGGAACTATGTATAAAGAGTGTTGTAATTTCATTTACATTTACATTTAGCAGACGCCTTATTCCAAAGCGACTTACAATCAATACATTTGACTAAGCAAGTGAATCATCAATCCACCAGTCGTAGCAGGAAGAGTCATCCAGAATAATCCAGAATTGTCTATTAATTTAATTTGGCATAATACAAAACATGACAAAAGTCACAACAGGTTAATTAAATCATTAGAAGACGCACAGCAGGTTTGACATTTGTACTCACTGTATGAGTGCTTAGATTATGATATCATAGACACTGTATGAGTGCTTAGATTATTATGTCATAGACACTTCATCGTGTGGTCACATTCTTTGCCTACATTTGATAGTATGGGCATTTATATTTTATCCATTACAACATTTGCAGTGAAAACCTGACTGGTGAGGATAATGGACATCTTCATATTCAGTTATCCCCACCCACAAACTTCCAGAGACCTGCCCTCTGCCTCTATGCTAACTGAAACTTTGCTGAACAAAATGACTAATTTAGCGATGTGCAGCACTCTTTAGTGGAAGCCAATTGGGGCCCACGGTGCAGTAGTGGACATTAGGCTAAATTTAGCCTGACAGTTACTCACATCACTGATTCAATTGGGGACCATTAGGATCCCACCAGTTGATCTGACTACCATACCAGTATGAGCTTGTGGACTCTTCCTAAAGTACACTGTCTTCACAACCATTAAGGCAAACAAAGTGTGAATCTACATAGCAGATTCCAAGGGTAAATGTTACCTTTTTTTTAGCAATCAGTAATCAGCAGAAGTAGGTTGGAAAGGTATGGAAGGAACTTACGGTAGAACAAATATATATTTCAGCCCAATTTGACCTGTTACTCACTCACCATTACAAAAAACCATTGTTGTACCAATGCAAACTTTCATCTTCACTTCATCTTAAAGAAGATTACTTCAATAACTACCTTATTAATATCAGGCTGTGAAATAAACCGTTTTACAGTACAGTGTAATAAATACAGTATACATACCGGCAGCTTTGTTTTTGTCCTTTTCCCTCCAGAAAAACAACAGGTGCAAACTTGTTGACACAGGAGCACAAACACTTAGTAAATCTGGCCTTTTGTCTTTCTTTATCAGTGTATGACGTCGTCCCAATACTGCATGCACCAATTAGCCTCTAATTGTCTCAATTCACAGAAAACCAGTGGGCCATTTCATCAACAGGGGCCCCTTAACCACTTAAAAAAAAAAAAAACGTTGGGGTCTATGGAGACCTAAACTAGGGGTGGGAGGTAAGGAAAGGAAGAGAGCTTTTTTTTTCTTCTGAAGATCCGTCCTCCTCTACTCTATAGCGCCTGACAGAGGATCCACTGTTTGGGTCGCGGCCCAGAGCAGGAAGACTGGGGCCCCTCCACGGGCGCTCAGCCCTTAACAACGAACTGGGGCAAAACAACAATGACTTTATTCAGCTGTTTTAACGACTCATATGAGGCCGTAGCATCGTCATTAAATTAACATCGCAGCGGCAGCTCTATGCTCCCTGGGCCAGGGCTTCCCGGAGTAGTATTGTGATGCGCTCAGGGGGAAACTCATTCTTTCAGAGAATACCAGGTCAAAAAGCAGGGGCTGTTACAGTCTACTTCTGGCAGGCCCTCCGCTTAATGAATAATGGGGACTGCTGCCGTGCCACTGTGTCACCACTCACAGGGCTGAGTGTCGAGAAGAGGGCCCTTTAATCCCTGGCAGCCGTGAAAGACAGACAGATTTGCTTTTGGGGGGGGGGGAGGGGAGGGGGGTGGGGGTTTGTTTAATGTCGTGCCACTTTCTTGCCACAGTCACAGTGTAGACATTGCCTTTCATTAGCGCCAACGAACGCTTCCGCTCATGGGGGGGGTGGAATGGGGTTTCCTATTCCAAATGGCCAAGGTGTCCCAATACAAGGCTCAAGCTTGGGGACAAAGTTGCCTGCCTAATACATAAGTCTTGGGACTGGAGTTACATTTACATTTACATTTACATTTTTGGCATTTAGCAGACGCCTTATTCCAAAGCGACTTACAATCAATACATTTGAATACTAAGCATGTGAATCATCAGTCCACCATTCGTAGCAGGAAGAGTAATCCAGCTCAGGCCCGGGGCCACTGATAGAAGGAGAAACCTTCTTCTACCACCTTTTTCTAAAACTTTTTTTTTATTTTATCTTTTTTTATACTGGAGGAACAGAGAAGCAGTACAAAGGGGGCGATAGAAGTTCTTAGGGACACAGTAGAGGGGAAAGCGCACTCCAAATGTTAGTGAATCGCTGCTATGCGCCTATGTGAACTGTAGAGATCAGCGTAACAAACAGAACACTTAGGGGACCAAACTGCCCGAGCGTTCTCATAACATTCTTGGGAAGTAGCAGCAGCAACAGCAGCATGATTATGCCTTTTAACTGTATTTCTCAGTATCCTAACCAAATGGACATAAGTTGTCCTGTAGACCTTCTATAGTGTGTACCCAGTAAACAAAGAGTCCAAAAGACGTCCTCAGGGAAACCGGGATGTGGGTTCAGATGACGTCTTTCTAGGACGTCCAGGTGACGTCTTTCTAGGACGATTCTGTAGTCCATAAGACGTCCTAAAGACGTCATCTGACCCCACATTCCGGCTTCCCTGAGGACGTCTTTTGGACTCTTTGTTTACTGGGTATAGTGTGTAGTGTTCTTTTTGTAGGGTATTGCATACACAGCTCTGGATTTCACACATCATTTACACATCACCAGTTCGGGCATGCCACAGATTCTCCCTCCCACATTGCACATGATCTTGGCGTAAAGAGTTGGGTTAAGAGTTGAGAAGTTAAACAATGTCTGGAAAGGCAACACATCATTTGCGAATCATTCCTAGTTCCAATTATCAGCCAGCTTTGCTGTTTAAAAATCTTTTCACATCCTCACACATTCTGTCTAATACAGTGATGCCTATGAAAGCAGAGTGCTAATGTATACCTACATTACCCCCTACATTGGGGCGCCTGTGACGCAGGAGGTAGAGTCGCCGTCTAATGATCACAAGGTTGGCAGATCAGCGGTTCGAGCCCCGGCTGGCCACATGTCGAAGTGTAGTTGGGCAAGACACTGAACCCCAAAATTGCTCCTAGTGAGCGGGCCAGCGCCTTACATGGCAGCTTGCCGCCATTGGTGTGTGAATGTGTGTGTGAATAGGTGAATGAGACGCCATTGTAAAGCGCTTTGGAGCAGCAAAGAAGGCGCTATATAAGTGCAGTCCATTTACCATTTACCTGCATGGCATTCCCACATCTGATACTTCTTAGGTTGATCCCATTGGCAGCCCCTCTCTTAGTTTTGTCTCATCGCACTTCTCAGTCAGACCCAAACTGAATATATAGTGATCTTATCTTAGAAGAGCTTTCATTACCATCTCAACTAGCCTTGCACCAGTCAGTCATTTACAGTATCAGGTTAGAGTTCTCTGATTTCCATGTCAAAACATCCAGTCATCTCAAAAGAGAACGCCAGAGCTCATGTTTTCTTCACTTGAATGAGTTTTTCCATTCTTAAGCGGAACATGCCTACTCAACATGGGCAATTAATACATTTTTCCATACTGTCTGCAGAAAAAGCCAAAGGATTTCCTTACCGTTAACAGAGAAGCACTTATGTAAATGTACCACACTGTGCCATACTAAATAACAAATCCCTACTTAGACAGATGTATTATATTTGCCTCAGTCTGTCTCTCCTCTTATCTCGTCTCTCCATTCTGTGTTTAATCTCATTGGCGTGTATTCGACACGGAGAAGCCGCTTGTCTCGCTGGAGTGTCTGGAAGATGATGTGGCGCGGGTTGAAGAAAGGCTGATGTAGCACGGGAGAGAGTATGAAGCATGGCGGCAGCACATTTCTTTTTTTTAAAGTTATTTTTTCTGAGTGGGGCAGTCCCACTCATATTTTTCATTTTATTTGACAGATACATTAGAGATTTAGACAGGAAGGATGGGTGAGAGAGAGAGGAGGGATGACATGCAGGATATGTCCGCGGCCGGAATCGAACCGGGAACCCTGCGGTTACATGGTCAGCGCTTAATCCGCTACGCCACCTAAGCGCCCCTCGGCTGCACATTTCTATAACCAGAGAAAGCCGTGGCAGTATGGTCGTTGAGGTGAACTGAGGTCTAAATGGCACCAAAGCAAACGTTTGCTCTGTATCTCTTCTGTAACAACTTTTCCTCAAGATGTCTGGGATTTGAAAGCGTCTGGCGTAACCACCTATTGTCAAGGGGTTATCGTCACTCCTAGTCGACACTCGAGACTCACTAACCAGTCTTGTAGGACGTGGAACCAAAAAGATTAGAAAGCATCAGCCATAAAAATAGATCCTAATTTGTGATATCCATGCACCCTCACATTGCTTTATATCAGACTTTCAGAGCTAAAAAACCTTAGTCTTACCAGTTGGGCTTGATCTAGTTGGGCTTTCTTTACCGCCCTGTATGATCTTAAGTTTGTTTAATATTCTGCAGTTCGTAAGGTGGTAAACTATTAGGTTCTGGTAGCTTAAACACCTTATGCAAGTATTTGTAAAAAGCACTATTCAAATCCATTCAATTGTGTAGTTACAGCAACTTGGATGATGCTTGCCACCCACCTACTGCTTGCCACCCACCAAGTTCGCTAGCCAAATAAAGCTCTTGGATGTTAAGAATATCCTACCCTCATAAGGACCGGGGGGGTAGAGGAGGCTAAAAGCCAGAGTTTTAAGCACCAGTGGGCCCAGAGTAAAGAGGCCTGTTGAAGCCTGGGATTGACTGTGGACAAGCAATTGGCCTTGGCACGCACAGCGCTCATCAAGTTGATGTTGATTTGTTGTGATAAATGTTTATGTTATAGTTGTAAACAAGTACACTAAGGTAATATTGCCATGCACACATAGATAGATAGATAGATAGATAGATAGATCGTGAGCTTAGAATGATAAGGTTCTATCTCCGTTTAGAATGATAAGGTTCTATCTCTGTTTAGGGCAGTTCAGAGATATTGAGCGTCAACGTTTTTACATTCCATTATGTTTTGTGAGATGGAACCTTTGTATTTTATGAATTACTAACTCAAAAATGTCAACATTTAAAAAATAACACCACACAGGCATTAATAAACACCTAATGGATCAGATTATGTAAAAAACTCAATTTTGACAAAAATGGAGATAGAACCTTATAATTCTAACGTCACGAAATGTCTGTATGTTTTGTTTTTATGACATAATGTATTTTTTTATTTTATTAATAATGGGCAGTGTTGTTACCAAACCAATGCTGCAGCAGCGTATTGAAGTAGCCATGCTACTGTAACTTATCTTCATTTAGCTAACATGCTAGCGGCTAACGTGGTAAAAGGCTTCAATGTTTACTGTCACACCAAGGACACAGAAACACACAGGAACATTTTGTCCCATTTTTATTCCTGTTTGCAATATTGACATGAAACAAAATACCAACATGTTTTGCCTACATTGTTTGCCAAAAGGGGTCTGGCCAGACCCTAATACTGAAAACATTTTTAAAAAGCCACAATATTTCAGAAAGTAATACTTTTCATAATAATGTATAACATTACAACAGAAAATGATTTGTTATGCCAAACAAAAGTTGAAAACCTTTGAACATGCCAAAATGTTGAACATACCAAAATGTAATGTTAATCATTACTTGTTTCTGCCATAGGCTGAATTGGGCAAATTGGGCTTTTTTTTTGCCTGAAACATTACATTTGTAATTTACACCCTAAAAGTACCATCTGGGGTCTGGCCAGTTTGTAGTTTGAAGGTTAAGGCATACCTAGTTTCATACCTAGTTTCATGAAGCCTTACCTCCAAATCACGTTGGTCTCATACCTCCTTTGGAGGTATGGAGAGTTTTAGATTAACCCATGGGAGAATGTGCGTGCAATTTCATTGGATGTCACATTCCAAGAACCATCCCCCACATGTCAGTAGAAAGGTTGTTTGTTATTATGTGCATCGGCTAAGACTATTTTGCCTTGAAACATTGAAGAAAACGGATGAAAACCTGATGGAAATGTTTCCCAGTAAACAAAGAGTCCAAAAGACGTCCTCAGGGAAGCCGGAATGTGGGTTCAGATGACATCTTTCTAGGACGTCCAGATTACGTCTTTCTAGGACGTCCAGATGACGTCTTTAGGATGTCTTATGGACTACATTCTACATTCTGTAGTCCATAACGTCTTCTGTAGTCCATAAGACGTCCTAAAGACGTCATCTGGACGTCCTAGAAAGACGTCATCTGAACCCACACTCCGGCTTCCCTGAGGACGTCTTTTGGACTCTTTGTTTACTGGGTTGATTGGTGGGACGTACAGTATAACGAGGCATCACTCGTTTCAAAAGTGTTCCCCCCCTCTGTCGCTACTTTCTGAATAAGGATTGCAGATATGGACTAGACACTGAGAAAGAATCACAGTAATTGCAGAACTGTAATACACACCACCAAAACACAAATTACCATATTACAGAAATGTTGTCAAATGTTATATATAGACTATGCACTTTATGCTGCTAGATTACACACGATATGTATTGATTTTTATCGGCATAGAAGGGGTCTGGAGGTTTGAGGGATATTGAGGCGTGTCTGTTTTCTGTATTGTACGCCTGGTCCAGGTCGACGTTGAAGAAGCTTCATTCCCGTAGGTAAACCCGTGTGCACACCACATCATCTGCCCCGAATGTCTAGGGAAGCAAAACAAAAGAACGGATATTTTCAGATTCAGATTCTATTCTCAATCACCTGATAAACAGGGCCCTCTCAAACCCAGCTCACATTATATCTTCGAGGGGATTGCCAGCTAATTCAAAATCCTACTCACCACTTACAAAGCCATCAACAATCTGGTCCCCTCCTACCTTGTCCCCCTCCACACCCCCTCCCGTTGCCTCAGGTCTGAAGTCCAAATCACCCTCAAGACCACCAGGACCAAGCTCTGGACCTGGGGTGATAGGGCCTTTTCAGCCGCAGCCCCGTCCCTCTGGAACGCCCTCCCCAACCACATCAGACAGGCCAGCACCCTCCCAACATTTAAACAGGCCCTCAAAACCCACCTCTTCACGCTCGCCTTCACCAGTTAACCCTCTCCCCTCCCCTTCCCATGTGTCCCCAGCACTACCTTAATTAGGCCCCTATACTTTCTTCTATTTACCTTTTGTTTCTTTTTATTATTACTACTCAATCTTTTCAGTTTGTAAAGCGTCTTTGAGTGTCTAGAAAAGCGCTATATAAGTCTAATGTATTATTATTATTATTATTATTATTATTAAAGGTTAAGCTATAGTGTGTTTACTTTGCACTATATTACAGTCATCTTTGGATGGCATACATGTTGATGGCATACAACAGGAACTGTTAGCTTTCGATGAGTTTACATCACATTAGTAGAACTAAGAGAACACTCCTAATCATTAGCTTTTGCACATCACGTCTCTTCGGAAGGCTTAAACGGCTTCTTGAGACCAGCCTGCGTTTGTCATTTTCATTTTATGATGCTAAATGGGATAGTAATTGAAAGACATTGCCTTAAGGGATTTTTATCTAAATCAATTAAATGGAGCATGCATATCTTATGGAAATGTACCCTAGTTACAGTGAGAACTGCCAAGGATAATCAAACCGACGCGACGTGATTGTTAGTCTTGCGTTGCTTTGTTATGTAGCCTCTGTGTCTGGCTCTCTTTTCTTGAAATGAACAGTTATGTCTCTGATCCAGGCCAGGGCTGTGTTTGTCTTGGTTCTCTTTGTGGAATCCCAGAATATTTAGTGATCTTACTGTCTGTCCTTTGTTCCAAAGATGCTGTCTGAATGTCAGTTTGACAAATGAATCACGGATTGATTTTTTTAAACAGTTTGTCCATACCCCATATTTTCCTGTTCCCTTGTGTGAACTCAAGTATGAATTTATGCTGCGATCATTGTTGTTTTATTTTGTTGTGTACTGTTAGGTGGTGGTGGCTTGGAGGTTGCCTGTCTATAAAGCTTCACTTCAGGAAGTGATGCCTTGCCCTCTATAGTAATGTGCTGTGTCATGCGCTATGGGGCCACGGGGACCAAGGTGAGAAGAGGCTGTCTCACCAGCCATCCTGTCATAGTTCACCTCGATCAATGGGGTCCATTAGCAGTGAAAGGCAGCCACCACAGCTGGAGATGAGACGCGCTACGTCACTGGGGCTGAGCTCTGTGCCCAGACACTTGACCATATTCTGCTTTTTATCACTAAGCCACTGGGAGAAAATCCATATGCTGCTTCCTGATTTTAAGTTTTATGAGCAAATCCCAACTGTCAGTATGGTTGAAAAAAAATGAACAAGGAGAGTAGTGTCTCATGTGTTCTCTCGTTTCTTATGTAGCATTAGGAAATGAAATTGAATGTGGTTGTTGTGTTATATTAATGCCCTTTCTGAGTAGACCAATATGGGAGACATTTTATGTTATGTTCTTCCTATGAATTGCTTCTAATCACTAAGGCAGATTTATCAAGGGATTATAGATGGGAATTTGCTGTTGCAGTTTTTATGGAATGGGTGTTTCATGTTATTACAAGCATTTGAATATGCTTGGTTAAGTTAAGTGCAAAAGTATGGTTAAGTGCAAAAGTATGGGTTTAGTATATTGAAATTCACTCAACTCCAAATGTATTTGCATGAAAAACGTAAGATGTGTTAACAAGATGGTTAGGTGCCTAGGGGGCAATTCTATCCAAAATTAACTTGATATTTCAATTAATAAACCGAAACTGCCATTACATGGCTAGGCCTATAGGAATACAGAATCCATATTTTTCCTCTTTCTACTCACAAAAACGTGACATTGACACCAATTGAAGGTTCCAATCCTGTCAACCAAAGATAATGAATGTGATCAGGCTGATACTTTTCATCTTAATTAAGGATATTCTACATTAAAGCGAGTAGAGCACTGGATCCACACAACTTTACGTTACAGATTATGTCCAATACATGGAGTTGGTGCTCAGAGTTTTTGTTGGGGGAGAATGAAGGAATAGACCTATCGCTAAGCCACGCCCCAAAACAGAAATTGTCCAATCATATCACAGCAAAAGTCACTACAGGCAGAAAACTCGGACAAACAACTCGCTAATATCTGATGGTGAAAAGCTTCTAGACTAAATATTCTTGTAATCTTTCAAAAACATGTCTATTACTTATATATAATAATATATATATATTATATATATATAAATTTGAAGGGGATGGTTAATTGGGAGCAAACAAAGTTTCAACGACAGTTCAAACAGTTCAGGACAACACGGTTGTGAACAGTAATTGACAGTTTAGACAGCCAGGACTATGCTGATGGAGATATATTTATTTTGAGTAAATAAAGGAACGTGTTTATTTTTATACACGCGTCACTCTACTTTTTTGGATACTGTTTGTTGGAACCTACGACTCATCCAATGCAGAGACTATTTGGATTATTAAGAAGCCTCTACACCTAGTATTAACCCTCACCAGTATCAGCTCTTCTCCGTTCAGTTCTCTTGTCCAGAATGTCTTGGGCCCCGCTCCATCCACAAGTGTCTGCTTGCAGGTCATCCTGTTCTCTGTCTCCCAGATGGCAAGGCTCTGTTGGGGTCGTTAGAAGATACAGTAAGAGGGTGAGCATATTTACAACAGTTGAAATTAACCAATCGATCAATTGTTTAATGTATTTGCTTGACTGCTTTTCATTCCTAGATCAGTGAGGTCCCAGTAAAGAGTCCGAAAGACGTCCTCAGGGAAGCCGTAATGTGGGTTCAGACGACATCTTTCTAGGACGTCCAGGTGACATCTTATGGACTACAGAAGACGATTGTCCTAGAAAGTGTTAGGGATTTGTATTAAATACTGTGTGTTCATTTAAATAACATGTGACTGAGATCAGTTGAAGGCTCCCAGAACCATAAAAGAGAGGTTCTGCTTTTGAGCGACGTGGGGGGAAGGGGCTCCTGACTGGGAGAAAGTATTGTGGTTCAAACCGCCTGTAGATTACTTATAAAAGAGTTAACTCCCTTGGAGCTGCTAACGGGGGAAGTCTTCAGGCTCTTGTAGCAGAGAATTCCTTCCTTCCATGCGGGAGTCGAACCCCGATCTCCCGCATACCAACCGGCCGCGCTAACCACTCAACCAAGCGTGTTAACCCATAAGCAATCTACAGGCGGTTTGAACCACAATACTTTCTCCCAGTCAGGAGCCCCTTCCCACCACGTCGCTCAAAAGCAGAACCTCTCTTTTATGGTTCTGGGAGCCTTCAACTGATCTCAGTCACATTTTATTTAAATGAACACACAGTATTTAATACAAATCCCTAACAAAAGACGTCATCTGAACCCACATTCCGGCTTCCCTGAGGACGTCTTTTGGACTCTTTATTTACCGGGGGGGTTCTGTTAATGTAAGTGTTTCTCTTCTATCTACTACTTATGCTCATCTAATCTGTCCTGTTGACATTGGCTGTGCTAGCAGTGCTATTCTGATCGGAACCCCTAATCTTTCTGGTTCAACATTACCCATGATGCTCTCAGCCTTCAACCCCCCCCCCCTCCCTCCACATGGTGCATAAGCAAAATAAATAAATTGCCTTTCTATAAATCCCATTGTAATGAAACAATGACATTGGAACCTCTCTCCGAACCTTGAAGACTTCATTAACTGTGATCTATGAGGGTATTTTCTTATCGGCAGATTTCAAAAAACCCTTGAAGCATTGAAGAGGCCAAGATCTCCCCTAGTTCATTTGATTTAATAATGGTTCAGATAAATTCAACAGGATTAGTGCAATTTAGACTTGGCCAAGATGAATGGATGAGTTTCTCCCAGAGTAATTGACGGAAATATTTGAAAGTTATGAATTCATGAAAGCCAGAGATCAGAGACTCTGTGAACCCAGCCTATGGGGTTTGGCTCACTGGCTCACATGCTAACAGATTTGTGGTTCTTGGCTTGCCCTCTCAGATGCCTTGTTGTCATAGAGTAATGACCGCTTTGATGATTTTAAGCCATATGTTAAACATTATCAACAAAATGTCTCTGGCATAACGTTCTTTTTGCACAATATTAGAAAAATAGCTTAATGTATAGCTAACTTTATATTACTGTTCAGCTAACTTTATCTCATATGCACAGAAGATTTGCTTTTAGCACATTAAGTATAACAACCACTCGGTTGTTTTCCCAACTGCCCCGTACACAAACTAATTGTATTCAATCAATAACAAAGAAACCTATTCAATCTATTTGGTGGTGATTATCTTTGCTTCTTTTTCAGTGCAACAAAAAAAGACATGTGTCTCTTGAACAAAGCTTGATAGTGAGTGCAGCCTTTTTCCATATCCTGTTTGATGTTGTACCCTAGACTGTCCTGAGGTTTCTCGTCTGTGAGACACAAATAGTAATATACAATAGTAATCACCATATCAAAGGTAGGGGAAACGATCAGGGTCCCCCGCTGGGCCCGCAGTCGGAGCTGAACGGCTTTTATCAAGAAGCTCTGTCCTCTCTAACAAACCTACAACGCCCAGAGTCAATTAGCCTCGGCCCCATTCTCCACTATCATCTGTCTCTGGCCCTGACTCTCATGGATTTGCTCTTTCTTTCTCTGCCCCCCCCCCCACCCCCCACCCCACTCTCTATCCTTCTTACTTTCTCTCTCACTCTCTCTCTCTCTCTCTCTACCCCGCTAGGCGTTTGTTTACCCCATGGAACATCTGCTGGCTTTGAGTTCTGTTGCCATCATTTAACTCTCAGCAACTACCCGGAGTCTCAACTTAAGTGGGGGAACATCTCATTTCCTGCTTTGAATAATCGTCCATGTTTTGGATGAAATGGGATTTATTTTGGGATTGCAGCATCCCCCAAATCCTCCCCCAAAAAAACTCTTATCCCCTGCAAAGATAGGCTCATGCATGGGCCATTGCAGCTTTCACGTATCCTGTGTGAGGCGAGTAATTCTAAAAGTCTGTCTCTATAGCAACCAGCCGGGCAAAAAGGGCTCAATTTGTCAAAGTCTTTTTGCCCTGAAGAACACTGTTCTCCTCTCTATTCGGTTAGACTAATAATGGCAACAGCTTCGCCCCGAACTCAGCATATGACCACAGCATCAGACCCACCAAATGCCAAATATCATCCTCAGTATGTCTGTTGACCAGAGTGGCAGTATGTTTTGTAACGTGTTGGATTTGTCGAACAGAAACCTACAATCTTAAACTAACAAACAAACGGCTCTCCGCCCCTGCATTGGTCTGCTACTACACTATTAGGAGGAGAGTGAAATGTTCGGACTAGCTGGCATCTGTGTTTCACAGCTTTGCCAACTTTCACAGGGCAGGCACACCTCAATGCCAACCAGGGTTTCACTTCACTCTTCACTCTCATCATGACTATAACACTTTGATCTCGCCCATCAACCAGCTCCCGGGGTGGGTGACTCAGAGCTGGATCTTCCTTATCACTTTCTCCCGGGCCAGACAGTAACAGGCCCTGTAAGTGAGAAGGGCCCGTCTGATCCTCTCAAATCCCCCAGATTAGAGGGTGCTTTTAACCTTGTGCCAGTGTTAATCAGCCCTCTTCTCTATGCCAGGGGCAAATCAGTGGGTAATCCATTTAACCACGGGGCTGGCTGCCCCCCCACCCTCCTGGCTGCCCCCCACCCTCCATCTCCACCAGCCTGGGGACTGGCTTGTCCCACAGCCAGGCAGAGTTGGGGACTTTATTAATATTGTTTGGCCTTTTGTTTGTGACACATCAATCATTCTCCATAATTTGCCAGAGAGGCCAGATTGTGTCTGAAACAGGGAAGAATTCCCAAAATGGGAGTGGAGGATGGCTGGTCTAGACTAGAGGACCTTCAAGAACAGAAGAACAGCCAAACGTTGTACATGAATGGATGCATGAAAGGATAGATGGGTGGATGGATGGATGATTACTGCAGAAGATGGAATCCAAAAAATTAACACTGGAGATAAGACCTATCGCTAAGCCACGGCCCCTTTGAAAACTCGGACAAACAAACAACGCTCGCTCAAATTCTTCACTGACAGTGACTGACTGACCGACCGGGACTGAACGACATTCAATGACTTACAATGGCGGGAGTTCAAATTTCTGATTTACCACAGCAAGTAATAGACATGTTTTTTAAAGATGACAAGAATATTTAGTCTAGACGCTTTTCACCATCAGATATTAGCGAGTTGTTTGTCCGAGTTTTCTGCCTGTAGTGACTTGCTGTGATATGATTGGACAATTTCTATTTTGGGGCGTGGCTTAGCGATAGGTCTATTGTGTCTGGAAGGGGGAAGGATGCGAGTGGGGCATGGGGGTCCTCACTGTAACAACAACAACTGTTAAAATTAGATATGGATGGATGGATGGATGGATGCAGGAGGGATGGAGGAGGGATAGAGGGAGGGATAGATGGAGGGATGGATGGATGGAGGGAGGGATGGATGGATGGATGGAGGAGGGATAGAGGGATGGATGGATGGAGGGAGGGAGAGATGGATGGATGGATGGATGGATGGATGGATGGATGGCGCCTGACTGACTGCTTGACACATTGAGCCTCTCTTGTAGACAGAGCCACAGCCAGAGGGGGGCTCCGTGCCCACTGACAGCAGTGGCCCAAGATGGCACAGAGATGGCAGCCAGAAAGACAGCGTCTGGGGGCACAGCCTGAGGTGACCGTTCTGTGTCTTGACATCCAAATCAGGCCACCATGTCTCCCCAACACGCACCCAAATGTACCATAACATGTCCGGCATTTGCAATACACAGCTCAGGCTAGGTGACCTCATCTCCTAAATGGTGAAAGACATCGGGGAACAGACTGGGATCACATCACAAATACCATTTTAGCTGTCTATGTTGTATTACTATATTGTCTTTTTCAAAGGACCAAAGTTCAAAGACCAAATTCTCTCTTAATTGGATTATCGTGAATTATAGCAGTTAAACATCAATGTTCACACATATGGCCAATATTGGCCTGGGGTGTAAGAGGGAAATGTCCAGATTTTTCACATTTTAGGAACATCAAAACAGAGTGTTTTCCGAGCTGTGGGTTATATTTTATTGGCATAAATGTTCTACATGCAATTATGCATTTTCCCCTTTCCATTTGCAATTATCTTCCCACAAGAATGAATACCACTGAATACCACTGCATACCACTGAATACCACTGCATACCACTGCATACCGTGCAATATGTTTACATTCTTGTGTTAGGGGTCATGTACTGAAAATAAGTCTTCTAGTCCATATGTTCATATGTTTATAAAAGTACACAGTTACATGCTAACTCCCCCCTGTCTATATACCCCCTGTGAATAGGCCATATAGTGTATAGAAGTATAGAAGTTCACATAATAGATACATTCTCAGATTCCTACCGAACACTTATCCCCCTAAGTTAAGTCAAATTAAGTGGATGTCATGGTGAGGGCTTTTTCAAGAGCACTTGACCAGGTCAGAAAACCCTGGGGCCTTGGAGATTTATGCATTAGAGACTGTTACCAGACTGTTACTAGACTGTTACTAGACTGTTACTAGACTGTTACCAGACTGTTACTAGACTGTTTACCAGACTGTTACCAGACTGTTACCAGACTGTTACTAGACTGTTTACCAGACTGTTACCAGACTGTTACCAGTTCTTTGTAAAAAATCCTCCAGGCTAGGGTACTATTCAGTTTCAAATGGCTGATGCTCACGTCAGGAAAAACTGGCCAACTCAGGACTGGTGCTGAGCCTGTATTGGATTAAGAACGTCGAGTCACAGTTTATCCACACTGACATGACATAACCTGCTTATACCAAACACGATATTTGAAGGAGAGAGGTCGCCATGGATTTGGGTTGCTAAGCAAGCACTTAGCTGTCCCTACTAGTATGTTTAAGATCTTCTAAGATAGGCCAAACGAGGTGAACGTTACATAAAACGGGTCAGTTACATAAAACATATCAATTGCAGAGAAGCATCATTCCTTATTTCATAAGGATTAACGTTCAAAAGAAGTGTTTATGCACCGCCAGATGTGTTTTTCTCCGACACAGTCACAGTTGGAATCATGAAACGGAGCGACCGCATTGTGTTCTCCCCCATATTGTGACTCACACAGACTTCAGCACTATCGAATTCGAGGATCTGTGTGAATTCCCCCCGAAGGACCCAAGCTTGAAGAAAGGGCCTATCTATCTCATCTGTGTCAGCCTCTAATCCACCAGCTCAGACGTGAGCGTGATACCAATGAGTGAACCACGTAGATGTATTAATGTTTCATGAACTGCTCCGCAAAGGAAAGTTAAGAAAGCCATGTCATTGCAGACGTGCTAGCCCCTCCCCCCCCCAATCTTTACACACACACACACACACACACACACACACACACACACACTCATACTTATAATAATATAATAATAATATTTTATTTGCCATGCAATCAACTTGTCAATCAATTGTTGGAATGTGGTATGTTCTGCTCTAGGCACAGGGTCAGCCGTAGTCGGCGCCCCTGGAGCAATTAGGGGTTAAGTGCCTTGCTCGAGGGCACATGCAGCTCCCTCTTGAGGCATGGATCGAACCAGCGACCTTCCGATTGCTAGACGGCCTCTCTAACCTCTAGGCTACCTACGCCCCCATGTGCTTGTGTACACGCATTCATGCATGAACGCACACACACACACACACACACTCATACATACTTCCTGTCAGTCTTTTTCATCAGCTAACCCTGCGCCACCTCAACCTCTGGAGAACCCCTAAGAACTCCTAGGCTCTCTCCACTGTAGCTCTACCACACACCCCAACCCTCACCCAGCCTCCCCCTCTACCACACAAACCAACCCTCACCCTGCCATCCCCCTCTACCACACACCCCAACCCTCACCCTGCCATCCCCCTCTACCACACACCCCAACCCTCACCCAGCCACCCCCCTCTACCAGGGCCTTTTCAGCCGCAGCCCCGTCCCTCTGGAACGCCCTCCCCAACCACATCAGACAGGCCAACACCCTGCCAACATTTAAACAGGCCCTCAAAACCCACCTCTTCAAGCTCGCCTTCACCAGTTAACCCTCTCCCCCTCCCCTTCCCACGTGTCCCCAGCACTACCTTAATTAGGCCCCTATACTTTCTTTAATTTATTTTTTGTTTCTTTTTATAATTACTACTCGATCTTTTCAGTTTGTCAAGCGTCTTTGAGCGTCTAGAAAAGCGCTATATAAGTCTAATGTATTATTATTATTATTATTATTATTATTATTATTATTATTATTACCACACAACCCAACCTTCACCAAGCCAAATACCAAGCCAGGAGAAGCCAAATAGCCCCAAATCATGACTTGGCATACTCTGGTAGGAAACCTCTGAGTTTGGTGGTCTATGTCTCTTTTGGAAATTGAGAAGAGAAATAAGCGCATATTGAGTATGATGCGATTTGCCCTCAACCTTACACACTGTGCCATATACTGCTGCCCATCAAAACATCTAATGTATGAGTATCTGTTAAAGAAGTATGTATGAGTATCTGTTAAAGAAGTATGTATGAGTGTCTGTTAAAGAAGTATGTATGAGTGTCTGTTAAAGAAGTACCGGTATGTATGAGTAGAAAAAGAAGTATGTATGAGTATTTGTTAAAAGACATGTACAGTACATGTACAGTATGAGTATCTGGAAAGAAGTATGTATGAGTATCAGATGAAGTGAATGTTTCAATGAGAAGCTGCCCTGAGAACAGTACTGAGAGAGATCTGACATCTCCACTGACACTGTGGAGGCCACCTCCACCCGCATCCCTAGTGATCTGATTGCCCCCGTGCCCCCCCAATGCTACTGCAGATGTTGTTGAAGGAGACAGTGTTTTCCGTTTTTTTTTTGGGAAGTGCCCACTCGATATAACAAACAACAACAGTTTTGGATCACTAAATACTTATAATTTGTGAATTGGTTCCATTAGTAGTCTAAATGTTGAAGAGAGAGGTCGGTGGCCTTCTGTGGCATTTTTGACTCACTTTTGGCTGACCCCCACAATTAAACTGTTGTCCCCTCCTGTGCCCCCCCCCCCCCCCTCCTGAAAATGAACTGGCTACGCCCCTTACGTCCACCCTACGCTGCCTACTGTACCTTGCACTTCCTGCCATCCACCGTCTCCTCGTCAAACTCCTGGCCGATGTGGAAGTTGATCTCGGTGGTGCGCACGGTGGTGGAGGTCTTGATGTAGAACTGCTCCCCGTCCTGGCGGATCTCCACATGGGGCTTAGAGGCGGCCGCCCCGGCCACCTTCCTCAGCATGGCATTCACGCCTGGATGGGCACAGCACAGAGGGAGGGAGGGACGGAGGGCAGGGAGGGAGGGAGGGAGGGTGGGTGGGAGGGAGGGAGGGTGGGTGGGAGGGAGGGAGGGAGGGCAGGGAGGGAGGGAGGGCAGGGAAGTTAACAAGCAGGATTAGACCTGATTTAGATAGAAACCCCGCCTCCACCTGTCTGGACCAAGATACCCCAAAGCTGTCCCCAACTTGACCCTCCCCACCCCTCTCTATCTCTGTTCTCGTTGTGTGGCTCAATGTCGGATTTACAGAGTTTACTGTACAGAGTAGCAGTTGACTAGTTAACTTATTGTATCTCAGCAAACATTTTGTTTCGATACATATGTGTATGACAGGGTCTGGTGGAAAAAGTCCACAAGCAGGGCAAGGTCGTTTTTCTGTGTTTTACAGATTATGAAAGTGCAGATTGTAAGCTTTCAAATGATGTGTCATACATGGAAATCTGAAGTAGAACTGAAGTAGTTGAAGTAGATACATAGTGCTTATTTGAATATCGGTACACCTCAAACCAAATACCGGAGAAACTGGCTCAATACCGGAGAAATGAGTTCATAGTTCTTCTGAAAATGTCATTGGAGTTTCCACATCGCCTGGCTGTTTGCCAAACATGTGTTTTGGAGAACATAAATAAAGGTTTATGGAATTTTTAGGGAATTTTTAGGGGGGGGGGGGACCTTAAATCTATGGCAGAAAACTTGAAGAAAAATGTGTGTCATTTTCACACTGCAGCCTGCATTAGAGATTAAGTATTTGGCCCCTGAGGAAAAACACAACACTATTGTGTCACAGGGCTAGACCCAAACTAGGTTTCCAATTGTCAGGTGGCTAGTATTCTATTCCAGCCACCAGACAATGGTCATGAGTAACCCTGATTTTACCAGGTAAGTTGACTAAGAACATATTCTCAATGGACCTATCGCTAAGCCACACCCTCTTCGAAAACTCGGGCAAACAAACAAAGCTTCACTGACAGTGACTGACTGTCCGACCGTGACTGAATGACATTCAATGACTTACAATGGCGGGAGTTGGCAAATTTCTGATTTCTGATTTACCACAGCAAGTAATAGACATGTTTTTGTAAAAGACGACAATAATATTTTGTCTAGAAGCTTTTCACCATCAGATATTAGCGAGTTGTTTGTCCGAGTTTTCTGCCTGTCGTGACTTTTGCTGTGATATGATTGGACAATTTCTATTTTGGGGCGTGGCTTAGCAATAGGTCCATTGCAACAACGACCTGGGGAAGAGTTGCAGGGTGGCAAAGGGACGATTAGGTTGCCGTGATGTATGGAAGTAGATTGGGAATTTAGCCAGGACACCAACGTTAACATGCTTACTCATGACCACAGAGAGACAGGACCTCACTTTAGTGTTGCATCCGAAGGACGGCACCCTAGGCAGGGCGGTACGCAATGACAGCCAAGTCTCACTGGCCCATCACTCCTTATCTCCTCTAACCCTGAAAATGGCCACTGATGCAGAATCACGGTCATTGTGTTCCAGGGGAAACATTCACTCCTAGGCATCCTCCACTTACGCTGGCTAAACATAATATCAGGGGCTTATGACACTTTTAGCAAGACCATATCTGTATCTATCCCTACACCAGGGTAAATCGTGGTGCCTACACCGACATCACAGTATGACACAAAACATATTCCTCTCCTGCACCTCCCTTCTGAGTCAACAGATGATTATGGAGATGTTGATAGAAACAGGCGGCGTGTCGTTGGAATCTTGGGTTTGACTGATGCAGGGATCTCAGTTGACTATGCACTTAACGCTAGAGGAAATGAATGATCTGCTCGGGCAGATGTGGTTAATATGGCCATGACTTGACAAGGCGCTGAGCAGAAAGAATGACTGCTGTTCCAGAAACACATGATGCTAACCAGGAGGAATGCTCATCATCACTGGAACCATGAAGATCTCACAAGGAGTTTGAAGCAAAGCTCTGAGTTTTTTTTTTTTTGTGTCAATTTGACGAGGCTCACCAACCGAGGTCGATCATGTCGTTATGTAAAACTGAGAATATGTGCTTCTACATATGTGTTGAATTATTTGGGAATTTTATTGGGCTGGGGTCAATCCAGGTCAATTCCAAACAATTAAGCAAATGAATTGAAACTACCCAGTAAACAAAGAGTCCAAAAGACGTCCTCTGGGAAGCCGGAATGTGGGTTCAGATGACGTCTTTCTAGGACGTCTTATGGACTACAGAAGACAGAAGAAAAAAGACGATTCTGTAGTCCATAAGACGTCCTAAATACGTCATCTGGACGTCCTAGAAAGACGTCATCTGAACCCACATTCCGGCTTCCCTGAGGACGTCTTTTGGACTGTTTGTTTACTGGGTAAGTAGGCAATTTTCTATTCTAAAATTGCATTTGCAATCATGGAATGACAATAACTTTGTCTTGAACCAAGCCTCCAAAACATATTTCAAATCCCTGTAAAAAGCGTGGGCCAAAACAATGGCCCAAAACTTTTCCCTCCAGCCAGTGTGTTGATATGAACTCCCATATTGGGTTGCAAACTGTTAAAGCTTGCTCATAGATCAAAGCCCATCCTCTGGGCAACGTACACAACAAGCAATCCCCACACATTCCCATTGGGAATAATATCACCCAAAAAACGGTGAACCCTATTTCACACCACCAGTCTGGTAGCAGCAACGTTTCAGTTTCAGTCCAGAGAGACACAAATGAATGACCCAGTTTAAAGTCGTTCATTTCCAAACCTTCACAATGATCAGCACATAATAAGCACAAGTGTCTGTGTCTGTGTGTGTGTGTGTGTGTGTGTGTGTGTGTGTGTCTGTGTGTGTGTGTGTGTACAGGGGGGGGGGGGGGTGGCTGGGCACAAAAGGCAGGACACACAAGATAATTCCATACAGCTTAGGAGACCTCCTCTGTCATTGATAATGCATGCCCTACTTCAACGTTAAACATGAATAATGTTGTTTCCCAGACACATGCCGCCGGACACCCTCCAGGACAATACCACGTCTGTCTGGTATCCTGAATCCTACAATATTTCATATCTCCTGTCTGCCACTGAGGGCTACCCGACTGCAGCTTGTTGTGTTTGTGTGCCCTCTCCCTCCTCTTCAACATAGGAAAACACAATAGTAGTCTAGCATGTCTTTTGGAAGTCAAAGTCATTGATTTCTATGGAAAATATTAATAAAAGCCTTTTTTTTAAAACCCACATGATGGACAAGATCATGCAAATGATACACTGTTTTTACTATTACAGGCTATTGACAAAAACATCAAGAGGGGAAAGAAAGAAGGGGGCTGGTAGAAAGACATATAGGGGCTTACCGAGGGCTTTGAGAAGTTCATCGAAATTCTCACTGCTCTTCATCTTCCAGGTGCCGGCAAAGTTGGGCATGACTGACTGGAGCTGACAGAGGGGATGTGGCTGTGGCAAGCAAACCTGCTCCGCGTTCTCTTCTCCCAGGCTTTCTGTGTCTCACACACCCTCCTTGTTCTCCTCCTTTTCACTCTCTCTCTTCTCTAGCACAACCCCTCTCCCCCCCTCTCTCTGTCTGTCTGTCTGTCTGTCCCTCTCTCTGTCTGTCTGTCTCTCTCTCTCTCTCTCTCTCTCTGTCTGTCTCTCTCTGTCTGTCTCTCTCTCTCACTCACTCACTCTCACTCTCCCAAAGCAAGTAACCCTCTTTCTCACACATAACCTTTTTCTGACTGCCCTTTACTCTCTCTCTCTCTCTCTCTCTCTCTCTCTCTCTCTCTCTCTCTCTCTCTCTCTCTCTCTCTCTCTCTCTCTCTCTCTCTCTCTCTCTCTCTCTCTCTCTCTCTCCCCCTTCCTGCCGGCTTCGACCTGGTCTCTGCTATTACTGTAGTGATAGCAAGTGTCTTGAATCAGTATAGTTGAGTCAATATAGTATAGAGCTCTCTGCCATTATAAAGATGGGATATTGACAGCTCAGAACACATGGTTATTATTCTTTAATCCATACAGGGATAATGGCCCCAAAAAAATCTAACTTTTTTTAGGATTATGTATTATGTATTTTCAAGTTAAGTAAAACATTCACATTTCGAATAGTAACAGAACGCATTGTGAGATGAGCCTTTAAAAATCTGTCCATCTAGTAAACTTTTTTTTTTCAACCATAATGCATCGTGATCAACATCAAATTGCAAACACCAAGCTAAATCAAGCAATCTCAAATACCCCTAAAATACTACCCCTAAATACTTAATTTGACTGATTTCAAGTGGAAATCCCTTGATTTACCGAATCATACTGTAACTTACACCACCCATGATGAGTATTATTTACATTATTAGAGAGGTTATAATGTGTATTATTTTCCTTTTAAGTATAGTTATAAATGTACAGTAAATATACCAGAGTCTTTCACTTGCTCCCTTGTTTGACATCCTTTCATATTATTGTCAGTGCAAATATAATCATGTTACATCATGAGACGAACCTGTATCAGGAGGCAGACATGACCAAAATAATTCTGTATAGCCTACATAATCTTAATTTGGTATAGCCTACATAGGTTTAATTCTGTATGGCCTACATAGGTTTAATTCTGTATCTCTCTCTGTGTCTGTCTGGCTGTCTCTCTCTCTGTGTGTGTGTCTCTCTCTCTCTTTCTCTCTCTCTGTCTGTCTGTGTCTCTCTCTCTGTCTCTCTCTCTCTACATAGTTTTAATTCTGTATAGCCTACATAGTATTAATTCTGTCTAGCCTACATTTTTATTAATTATATATAGTTTACAGTTAGTTTTTTAGTTTTTGTTTTCTGAGTGGGGCAGTCCCACTCATATTTTTATTTTTATTGTGACAGATACAGTAGAGATTATGACAGGAAGGATATGTGAGAGAGAGAAGGGATGACATGCAGGATATGTCCCCGGCCGGAATCGAACCAGGGAACCCTGCGGTTATGTGGTCAACCCTTTGTCCACTACGCCACCTAAGCGCCCGTTTACATAGTTTTTAAATTGTGAAGAGAGGGATTCTGTCGTTGGATTCTGTCGCTTCCAAAATGTCCCTGTGCTTCAATACCTCAGGTAGCCCACTAGAGGGAGAGCACACACACACACACACACACACACACACACACACACACACACACACACACACACACATAGAGACACACAGACACACACACACACACACACTCAGTCACACACACACAGACACACACACTCACTCACACACTCACTCACACACACACACACACACACACACACACACACACACACACACATACTCACTCTCTCACACACACACACGCACACACACACACACACACACACAGACAGACACACACACATACTCACTCACACACACAGACACACACACACACACACACACACACTAAATGTTTCTCTGTTGGTATTGTCATTTACAGATTAAAATGGTGTGTTAAGCAGGTGGGCAGAACAGTTTTTATCAGAAAATGTTAATAAATCAAATCAAAAGATTACATTTATAGAGTGTATACACTTTGAACATTTATGTCCGTCAAAAAGGCTGTAACAGTAATTTGGCCTACACACCATGAGGCAAAGTGGCAATAAATGCTCCTTATTTGGAAGGGGAGAGGAATCCGACTCTGAAGGGGATCTTCCTTGAAATAATAACTGAAGAGACAGCTCGACTCAAAAGTTTGGGATTAACAGTTTTGGGGATTCTATTTCATACCCACTTCAACATAGTTTGCCTCCAAAGTCTAATAGTCACACTAAGTCGTTTCTTCAACAGCTTAGTGCAAGAAGAGGTAGCCTCCTCCGTCAACCACATAAGCAGCAGGAAACATGACAATTCGTTTGACGAACGTTGGACTTGATCAGGTATTACCACGTCTGAATGACAATAGAGAGAAGCATTCGCTCGTCTTGTCCTCGTTTGACCAACTTTGCGTTGCTTTTATGTTGCTATAATTCTTCCTTTCTCCAGAAGTATGAAATGCAGGCAAAGTTTTCAGTTATGTCTTTTGAAAAGGGCGGGAAGAGATCACAGGGTTCTGATCCTCACAGTACAGGACCATAAAGCTAGCGATGGCAGGCTTGGGAGGAGCATTCTCACGCCTCCAAAACCCTCTACCCTGTCAAAGGTGTCGTGACGGTGAAATCAGGCCTGGCTGTGCGATTAGAGATGAAGGGAATATAAATAGATAAGTAGAATGAAAGAGAAAAAATGCAAACCCATCAGACTCATTAAAATACAACCACATTATCTCACGAACCCCAAAATAAATGCATTCCCTTTATCAGCTTGCATTAGTAGATATACTGTAAAACAAAGAATATGACATTTTTGTAATGTTTCAGATAGTTTGGTTTATGGAAACTGTCCAGTAAAAACAGTACATCATAACCTGTGCTCTGTGCAAAATGAGTGAATGGTGAAACAGCCGACTCCAATAACTGTTGTTGTCATGCCAAACATATGTACTGTGTGGTATAGCAATAGTCATAGGAGTTGAGTAAAGCACAAGGGGGGGGGTTCCACATTTGGATACATTTACATATAATACTATGTAAGCACTAGCCAGGGTTCCCACACCTTCTGAAACATCAAATTCAAGCACCTTTCAAGGACCAACATGGCATAGTTTGAGACAGATCTAGATGATTTATATATAATAGGAACTATCCGCTCAGAGACAACAATTAAAAAGAGAGGCTTGAATGTGTGAACACTAAATGGTCTCTTGCCTTCTCTACCACAGAACAGCAAAACAATATATGGTGAAATATGTGTAAAGTTAACAATACAGAGACTTATTTACTAGTTGACGAGCTAAGTAGAACATTTTTTTACATATATATTCTTTTTAGAGAGAGAGAGAGAGAGAGAGAGAGAGAGGAGAGAGAGAGAGAGAGAGAGAGAGAGAGAGAGAGAGAGAGAGAGAGAGAGAGAGAGAGAGAGAGAGAGAGAGAGAGAGAGAGAGAGAGAGAGAGAGAGAGAGAGAGAGAGAGAGAGAGAGAGAGGGGGGGGGGAATTCAAGCACTTTCAATGACCCATGTCTATTTTCAAAAACTTTTAAGACCTTGATTTTTGTTTTCTCAAATTCACAAACTTTCAAGGATTTCAAGGACCCGTGGGAACCCTGCATACAATACTATGTAAGCACTAGCCTATTGGGGGCTTGGCCCCAAATGCGTCGTGCGAGTGTGGCACAGAGGACCAAACCGCAGACCATGTTATCCTGGATTGCCCGGTGTACCACCCACCCAACGGGATGCATGGTCTGTCGGTATTAGATGACGAGACGATGACGTGGCTTCTGGAGGGGTGTCCAGAAATATAGCCCGGGTGAGCCCCTCAACCAGGTCTCGGGGTGGTAAAAGGGTAGCCCCTCGGCCCCGAGCCTGGTGGAGTGGAGAGGAAAACAACTACCCATACGCTGAAGAAGAAGAAGAACTAGCCTATTTACAGTACATTTCCCCTACCTCTACTATCTAAAGAGTAATTCAATATTCATAGTCAGATGGTTCCTTATATTACCTTGAAAGTAGTTTATGGGCCAGGAGAAACTGTCATGGGCAATCTGGGATTCAAACAATAAACCAGACTCAATTGCCACTCTGTATGACTAGCTGAGGGATGGGGCTGGAGAAATGCAGCCACTCTCAAATATATAGACGGAACTATGGATGCAAGAACTGACCATCCATAAGATAAAAAATATAGTTTTCACCATTTTTTTAAAGCTATAGCCTACAGTGTAAATCTGATCGTCACCTAGCTATGGGTTTTCAGGGGTTAGAATAAATAGATACATTTATTCAAATCATGCAGGATAGTCACACAGCTGGGTACACACTCCCAGAAGATAATTTTGAACCCCAAAAGCTCAGTACGCTGGCCCCATCAACCTCGGACCGGATAGGGAAATAGATGTTTCAGGTACAATTCCAGTACCATTTTTTCCCTTGTGTCAAATTGTAAAAGTCTGCCGCAAATCAGCACAATTCCACTTTAACAGAACCATATAACCTGTGATAATCATAGAAGAGAGTACTTACTTTTTAGCGCATGTGTTTAGGACACAAGATAAACTCATTATAAGCAATCATTTCCAACGCCATCTGTAATGACTCATGTGGCTTTATGTAATAATAGTGGCAGTGAGTAGTAATGAGGAAAATTGGAAGCTGAGAACTGTGAAATAAATTAAGGGAATGCATGCACTTAATTACTTTTGATGAGGGAATGTTCCCTGCATGGACCGATAATAACTGAAGTGCACTTCATTGAGAGCAATGTTAGTCTGGAGGTAAACACTTCAAGAACAGGCAACGGTGACGCAGTTCTTCTCATTAAAAAAGCCAAGGTACATTGATTTGACTGGCACATAACTCGTGGGCTCTCTAAACACACATCACAAAAGCCAAAATACCCCATTGACGTAAATCGCTTTTGTTTCCAGTATGGGCGGAGGATGGATAGACGTGGGCAATACTGAGGCCTCTGAGACGGAACCAAGATGTGATGACATTTTGAAGAAAAAGCAACTGATTCAGGGATGAGCGTTTCTGCTTGGTTCTCGTGTGAACAGCACTCTTTAAGTTTTGGCTATATTTTAATGGCGTAAAAGAAAAGAGTCTTAGCACAAATACAGACACTAGCGGTGGTGCTGGCAGTGTGTCCGAAATATTATTGCTATTATTGCAATGTTTTTATTATTATTATTGCTATTTTCAGTGCGAAAATATATATTATATATAATATTTCAGAAACCTAACCTTAAGCCTAACCCTTAACCCTAACCCTAAGTGCACATGCGTGGAACCACTAAGTAGCACATCTCGCATGTGCAAAACCGCTAAGCACATCTGGACAGGTAGCATACATTTGCAGAACACGCCTTTAAATGGTAAATGGACTGACTTATATAGCGCCTTATTCCAAAGCGCTTCACAACGGCCTCTCCTTCACCCATTCACACACACATTCACACACCAATGGCGGCAAGCTACCATGCAAGGCGCCGGCCCGCTCGTTGGGAGCAATTTGGGGTTAAGTGTCTTGCCCGAGGACACTTCGACATGTGGCCAGTCGGGGCTCGAACCGCCGATCTGCCAACCTTGCGATCATTAGACGCCGACTCTACCTCCTGCGCCACAGCCGGCTGTGTCGAGCGACCCATCCCGCCTTGGGCTGCTCCACCACTACAGTGCACAGCAGCAGTGGCTGGGGTCAGGCAGACATTTGAGAATGACCTCAGCTGCGCCACAACTGGTGGCTCAGCTGCTTTCGTTGCATTACGCAGAATGGCGAGACAGGACAGGTGCTCTGTCAGGCTATCTGCACTACAGTTCACTCAGCCTCCTCCCCCCTTCAGGGGCATGAGAGAGTGTTTTGGCCTGTTTTTTGGCGGGTTTAGGTGCTCAGAGTTGTGAGCTGGGTGCCTTTTTTCCTCCTCCATCACGATGGAGAGAGGGAGAGGCGCCTACACTGTTTATGCCCGGTAGGCCTACGCACACTGGCACAGTATGTGGAGCGCACGGCATGGCTGAGGTCCTCTCCCCAGCTTCTGGTCTGCTATAGCGGCCACTCTCGAAGCAGCAGCTCTCCCTTTGGCTTCACGAGACAATCAGCCTCGCATATGAGTCCAAGGGACAGCTGATATTTGGGCTCATTCCACGAGAGGCATGGCAACGTCAGTGGCCATTCTCAGGGGAGTGAGAATGGAGATCTGTGAGGCGATGTCTTGGTCGTCACCATCACCATTTGTATGTTATTACGTGAAAGATATCACTTCCTCATCTTTCGCATGCAGCATCTCAGCATGGCTGATGACTAGTGTAGCAGGACTGGCACTTGGGTTTAACCCTCGTTGTGGGGGATTTTTTTCAAGTTGCTGTCAAGAGTAGATGCAGATCCTGGGGAGGGGGTTTCTCCTTCAGGGTGTTATAATGACGGCCCTCCGTGCTTACACTTATGGGCTAGATCAGAGGGACAGACCCGGTGTAGACTAGATCAACACACTGATGTTAGATTGAGTCTTCTTCTTCTTCTTCTTTCGTACATCATAAAAAGGTGTGAACGAGGGAACCTGTCCAAGACACGTCTCTCCGGTTTCAGGTCGTTACTGCGGCATACTGCAAAGGCCAGGTCTGGGTTGGTGTAAGAGTTCCAGCGTGCAGAAAAGAAGCTTGGGGGCTCTTTTGGGTCGAAGAGCAGCAGTGCTTCAGTGTTAGAAGCCCACTCACTCAGCGCTTCACCATCCTGTGATGTGTGGTTGTAACCCCAATCTGTAGCTATGTTGGCAGTTGAAGTCACCTGCATAGATGGTGGGAGCAGTCACAGATGGAAGTGATGATAGTCAGCGCTGTTGGTGGGGGCTTGTATACATTCACAACAGATGTTTCTTGGATTTTGGTGACCAGCCACTTAGATTGAGTCGACATCGGTGGTCAGTTACATACATTTTTATGTTTGCCATTTAGCAGACGCCTTATTCCAAAGCAACTTACAATCGATACATTTGACTAAGCAGGTGAATCATCAATTCACCAGTTGGAGCAGGAAGAGTTAGCGAACAGAAGTGCATTCTGGGAGGCAGTATGCATACTGCAGTGTAAACGGTCGGCTGGCATACTTATTATGATTTTAGTAGGCAGTATGCAGTATATACTAATTGAGTATGCTAGTATGCAGTATGCTAGTATGCCATTTCGAACACAGCCATTGTTTTGCTAACGTTATTAAACTAGCCCGCTACTGTAAAGCCCAATTTATGCTTCTGCGTAAAATTGACGGCGTAGGCTACGCCACTATTAAATCTGCAGCAAACAGCACATGCATTTTTTTTCTTTTATTTGATTTTCTTTCTTTCACTTAAAAAAAACGATTTGGCAGTGTCTTGCTTTTCTGTGTTTTGCTACTTACTGTCATTATTACCATACAATGCTGTAAAAAACAAAATATATATATGTTTTTGTGTAGCATTAACATTGAATAAAAAATGAAATTGTTTTATACCTTTGGGCTGGGTGTTTGTGTCCATTGGAAATGCAATATGCCTACCCAGATGGCTTCCGTTTACGGCTCTGCAGCCAATCATAATGGCTAATCATTAGGTCATCTCAGCCAATGGCAGGAGCCCAAACACCCCTCACCTACAGCGGTCGAAAAAAAACGTTTCTTTTATTTTAACGGACTTTTATTTTGAAGTTTTCACCAAACCGGAAGTTCCCTTAAACGTGCTGTCATGAACATCCTGACGTTTTACATGTTCCATCACAGCAGTGCATAAAGGTAAACATCATACAGCTAGCTCGTCATGCTTCAAATGTTTCAAGTATTTCAACTTAAAACCAGATGATTTTATCGCCCATTCTTTCATGGGTCTGGCGAACTTTTGAAGTTACATAGATAGAGCCACTACTTTTCAGCTACTTTCAATGAGTGAGCTAAGCTAATGTTCAGTTAGCTACCTAGCAACCATCTAAATGACCATCTAACCATCTGAATGACTTGTATTTTGTATTTCAGGACGTTTTGAACATTTGAAGCACAATGAGCACTCAAGTAAGTGATGATGTTGTGCAAAGCTAGCTAACGCTTGTTGAAGCTGCTCTCTAGTGATTTTAGAAATGATTTATTGTACTCCTGGCTTGATTATGATTAATATAACACCTACATTCGTTTCCCCCCTATCATTGAATATGGATCTGTTTTGTGCCTAAAACGTTTTGGCTTAGGCTACACAGAACTGTTAAACTGTTAGTAATGAATGGCTATCCTAGATGATGCTGATATATGAGCCTCTCTGCCCCACATACTAATATCATAGACCTCAATATCTTTATGAGAGTAGAACAATGTTGTACACCATATGATAACCAAAGCAGTAGGACTTGTTACTGTATAGTTTGTGTTTTTGTTGACATGGAGATTATGTAAACAACTTGTGCAGCTCCATGTGGGCTAATTCCTGGAGCACAACAAACTCAATCGGCTGCCTAGCAACATGTGATGTCCTGTAACCATAAACTACTAAAATGGCTGTCAAGGAAGCACTAGTTCTACTAACTACAGTGATGTTTTTTTTCTTTTACATTACAGTACAGTATACAATTCAAGCAAGAACATGGTGAGTAGCTTTTGTATATAGTGGTTGATTCTCTGCCCTGCACAGATTTTACAGCAAAGATAAATGACTCGACTCTGTGTTTAAGTTAAGTTTATTGAACTTCAACTTGGATTGTGGTTTTAAGATTCTTCATGTTGTGAAAAGATTGTTACAGTCCTAATTCAACATCCTGAGAGGTAGTCTAACATCTGAAACTGTCCCCAGTCTCTAAAAGAAGAAATAAACACAACTCAGTTTTCCTTGAAATCGAATAGAACTGAAATGAGGGACGCAGCATTTTCATCAAAATATAGCCCCTGAACTTCCCTCTAGTTCAAGTCTAAAATCCCCTTTAATTTTCCACATAGAGGTTTTTTTCAAATGGCCTAAGTGTTAAAAATAGTAAGATAGTGGTTTACTGTTTCTTGTATGTTTTTTTCTTCTAATTATGGTGTTTGGATCTGGTCAACTTTGATCAGTTATTTGGTTTCTAGTCAAAACTCGATAAGCTAACTTGGGAGACTAACTAAAGACTAGTTAATCTGGAAAGAAAGCACACTGTACAAACAAGGACTATATGTTGTTTGGTATTTTAAAAACTGACTAGGGATTTTTCTTGAACTGCAATCAAGTTCAACAACCTAGTTTTTGATGGCACAAAATCTATACTGAATGTGAATGTGTGTGTTTCCTGACAGCCCATGACGATGCCATCTGGACAGCGGCGTGGGGGAAGAATGAGAAGGACGGGTCGGACACTATAGTCACCGGCTCTCTGGATGACATGGTGAAAATCTGGAAATGGTAAACACTGTGTGATGTCTGCTGTCAGTTGAAAGCACAGAAGCCTTCTGACCCCAAGACCCTTTGACTCCTGGGGCCAGTTGCATAAACATAGATTAAGACAGGTCTAAGCCTTAGACTAGTCTTATATTCTCAGGTTAGACCAGTCTAATTAAGACTTTGCTTAATAAAGGCCTCTTTCAATTGAGTCAATTGATTTAAGCTCTTTGTGCTTTATAAGTTCTAGTCAATCGACTAAGAATCAATTAAATCGGGGCGCTTAGGTGGCGTAGTGGATTAAGCGCTGACCATGTACCGCAGGGATCCCGGTTCGATTCCAGCCTGCATGTCATCCCTTCTCTCTCTCTCTCTCTCTCTCTCTCTCTCACCCATCCTTCCTGTCATAATCTCTACTGTGTCTGTCATTAAAAAGGAAAAATATGCCCCACTCAGAAAAAAAGAAGAAAAAATAATCAATTAAATCCACGAAACTTTCAACTCTCAGGTCGGACGAGAAGCTGGAGCTGCAGTGGACTCTGGAGGGCCACCAGCTGGGCGTGGTCTCGGTGGACATCAGCCACAACGGATCCATCGCCGCCTCCAGCTCCCTGGACGCCCACATCCGCCTCTGGGACCTGGAGTCTGGGAAGCAGATCAAGTCCATGGACGCGGGCCCAGGTACGGTCGTCCAACACTTCTGGGTCTCTGCCACTGAGGTTTGGCTCTATGCCATTGTCCTCAAAGGAATAGTGCCACATTTCGGATGTTAAATCAAATCAAGTTTTATTTGTATAGCGCATTTCTCACAAGATGTGACTCAATGCGCTTCACATGATGACAGAGTCTGTCAAGAGGCAAAGGTAAAAGACCTGTACACTGAATCCAGGAAGATTCCCTTGCAGCCCTCTACTCGTAGAGCGACTACTACCAGTTTGCCTACCAGCACACAGCAGCGGCCCCCAAACTCCCATATTTTTTTACTCATATTTGCCTTCTTGAGTGAATTTGCTACAGCTCAGGACTAGCATTTAGCCATGCTGGTGGAACTGTATAGTTAACCCAAGCACTACTCTCTCTCAGTATATGTAGGTTATATTATCTTGTTGTAGTTAATATGTATTGATATGAAAACACTTTTACATTTTCGCTGTTGTAAGTGTAAAACTCTTATTGTTAACGAACTAAGAACACTTCCTGGTTTCCAGTTGCCTAAGCTAACATGATTCATGCATTCAATTAGGCTATGTCCTGAATTGGCTATGTTGATTGTAGTACAGGTGTTAGGAGCAAATGTTACAGATAATATGGACCCTTTACATTGGAACAGGTATTTTGGTCATCTGCTTGAATTTCTACTTTCATTTGATCAATTCCATTTTTATCTTGAGTGTTAAACATTCGCCTTCATGCTAACAGCTCATGGGCAAAAAATACAACTAAAAACACAAACACCAAAATTCCCCCCTCCCCACAAACACACACACACACAATGTTTTATTGCTATGGTTTACAGCAGGGGTCGGCAATAGGCGGCCCGCGGGCCATTGCTGGCCCATCACCAATAATATTTGGCCCAGCAGAATATTTTGAGAATCCACTTCTTTTTTTTTTTTTTTTTTTACAATATCGGACCGACAGTCCCACATATAGCGCCTATAATGTCCGAATAGAGAATCTACCTCCACCTGAATAATGCTTATTGTACTTTTATCCATGTTGAGAGTGAATGACACAGGGACAGACAATCAGGCAGCGGGGTGCACCGAAGCGCACTGACGCTGAACCCCTCATAGTGAATCATAAGTAGGTGGACAACGTGTAGTGCTGAAATAGCCGTGTGTGGTTTGAAAAAAATAACACCAGCTCAGTAAATAATTCAAACGTAATGTTTACGTATATGTGACTGCAACACACATATGAACAGTAACAAAGCAAATTCAGTTTAATATTCTGAAAAACATTGACAACAAAATCGGTGAAAAAAAGAAAAGAAAGAAAAGTAATCCGCTTATACGAGGGGTGGTGGTGCATAGGCCTATGCTCCTGAAACGACAGAGCAAACACGCTATTAGGGATAATAATTACAATGAGCCATTCATTCAAAATATACAAAATACAATTAGGTTATTAAATACAATAACGACAGGCTTGGTACTCACTTAATGTGAAAAGTGGCATCTCCCATCGGTCAGTATTTGCTTGATATCTGGTTATATGGACGTCACTTTAATCCGCAGGCAGTTCTCAAGTTTTTTTTTGCATCAATCGATTCCTCTCGTGCGTCTTTATCACATTCATTGAGGAAAAGGACGACTCGCATGTATAGAAAGGGAACATTGTGAGCACGGAAGATGTGAGTCTCACAACGGCTTTGCGTTGATGAAACCAGGTAGGATGAACATTATAGTTCGCTGTCCATTCCTCTTTAAATGCCCTGTTTTCACCGTCAACTTTCCTCTTTACACCTTTGGAGAGTGACATGATGTTTCTCTTGCTAGTTAGCAGGTTAAATGTTTAGCTAACTTCACCCGGCAGGCAAACAACCAATCCAATAATAATGTGACCTTGTCTGGGAGGAGGGGGGAATCATTCAGAATGAAAGTATGTTAAATAATTATTAGAATAAGCTAGGCTGCGCTACATCGTCAGTCCACACATTTATTATTCAAAACTATGGAAAAGGGTGAAACTACATTTCAACGTTGTTGAGAATCACAACACAAACTTGCTAGTCAAGCCAAAATACTGCAATGTAATGGATTGGACTGCTACCTAGTTAACTACAACACTACTTTACATTGTTACCTAGTTAACTACAACACTACTTTACATTGTTACCTAGTTAACTACAACACTACTTTACATTGTTACCTAGTTAACTACAACACTACTTTACATTGTTACCTAGTTAACTACAACACTACTTTACATTGTTACCTAGTTAACTAGAACACTACTTTACATTGTTACCTAGTTAACTAGAACACTACTTTACATTGTTACCTAGTTAACTACAACACTACTTTACATTGTTACCTAGTTAACTACAACACTACTTTACATTGTTACCTAGTTAACTACAACACTACTTTACATTGTTACCTAGTTAACTAGAACACTACTTTACATTGTTACCTAGTTAACTAGAACACTACTTTACATTGTTACCTAGTTAACTACAACACTACTTTACATTGTTAGCAGGCTCACAAAACAAGCTGTGTTAGTTGACTAGCGATGTGTACATTTTTCGAAAGAAAAGTCAAAGCATTAGAACGTGTCACATTTTTTAACAATCAATTACTTATGAATGAATGAATGAATGAATGAATGAATGGAATGAATGAATGGTCTTTATTGTCATTGCTACAGTACAGGTACCAAACAACGAAATTTAGGAGGGGTGGCTCCCCTGGTGTTAGGAAAGAAAAAAAAAAAAAAAAAAAAATCGGGCCCGCCATCTAGTGGCTCAAAAAAATTTTGGCCCGAGGCCAAACCTAATTGCCGACCCCTGGTTTACAGAGTTTCTCCATAGTTTCTCTCTACAATATGTGTCTATATGTTACGGTACATGTGGGATAACGGTACATGTGGGAAAACTAGGGCTAGGGTTAGGTGCTAGGGTGCTACGGTTAAGGTTAAGGTTAGGGTTAGGGGTAGGGTTAGACATGCCAGCATGTACCAAGTCGTCGTAGCACCTAACCCTAACCCTAGTTTTCCCCACATGTACCGTATTCCCACATGTACCGTAACACATGTACTCTTTGTTTGTTTCAGTTGATGCTTGGACAGTGGCCTTCTCGCCGGACTGTAAATACATCTCCACAGGCAGCCATCTTGGGAAGGTCAACATATTTGGGATCGAAAGTGGCAAGAAAGAGTATTCTCTGGACACCAGAGGGAAATTCATCCTGAGTATCGCCTACGTAAGAAAACCTTCAAGATTGGATGTTGTGTTTGTATTTACCAATTGACTGATTCTTGCAGAGGCATGCATTCTGCACACAAAAAAGAAACGTCAGTTATTTCGTAGTAAATTTCTCATATGATTACTAAGCCCTCATTGCAGGGAGGAAAATTATTCTTTAAATGTATCTTTAATTAAACAGGGCCTTGACACAACTTGACACAACTACAGGCAACTAACTCTGTGCCGTATGTTGATTTCTTTAAATTACCAACTAGGTCAGTTCTCAAGGCACCTGAACTTATTATTATTGTTATTATGTCTTTATTATGTTCCTATATATGTAAAGCACTTTGTGACCCCTGGTCTGGGATAGGTGCTATAGAAATACATTTTACTTGCTTACTGAACTCACTATCCAGCTGCACCTGATGTGGTATTGCCTCTGTGCCAATCTAGCGCACATTCTGGAACAGTAGCACAGTTATACAAAAAGTGGCAGTTGCTTTTCTTGTATTCTGATTTGATTTGACAATTTAAAAGTAAACAACAATAATAAAATAAAATAAACACCATTGATAATATATAATAACTGGATGAAGTGAACTAGTGACAGCCCACCGGATTCCAATAAGACATACGATTGTCTCCAGGAAGCCAGGAAATGCTCTTTACGGGGGCTGGTTTTTTTTGGAAGCTCGGTGTTATTTAGAAAATGGAACACAACACCTGGTGTTTCTGTGAGAACACTGAAGAGGATGTTTGTAGGAAATTACCGCTCACTCCAATTTAGAATGATACCTTGAGCCAAGAACTAACCAGTGTTAATTTGGAGTAAAGTGTGTTCCCTTCGAATATTAACACTGATGAGGCGTCTCCTGTTTGCATTCTGCAAGACTACATGTATCTGCCAATGGTCTAGACCCAACACGTACTGTAGCAATCGGTCTTAATCAGATTTATTAAGTGGAGTATGGAGTGCATTGTAAGAACTGGTTATGTAACTAGAAAACTTTTCCTGTAAAAGACCAACATCTTCTGTTGACGGTGGCAAGATGGTGTAAGATAAGTAGAGATGGACCGGCCTTCTTTCATTTGTATGATACAGCAAACTAATCTATGACGCAAAAAGACTTGAGCCACATTTCTCTACTGTGAGTTGTCGTTGGAGATGCTGGCTCAAAATGTCTACACTAGGCACGTGGGAATTTATAATAATAATAATAGGTTTAAAGAAAGTATAGGGGCCTAATTAAGGTAGTGCTGGGGACACATGGGAAGGGGAGGGGGAGAGGGTTAACTGGTGAAGGCAAGCTTGAAGAGGTGGGTTTTGAGGGCCTGTTTAAATGTTGGCAGGGTGTTGGCCTGTCTGATGTGGTTGGGGAGGGCGTTCCAGATGGACAGGGCTGCGGCTGAAAAGGCCCTATCACCCCAGGTCCGGAGCTTGGTCCTGGTGGTCCTCCACCTTATACAGTGGAGTAATATTATGAAGAGTTGTCTCCAAGCAGATCACATGGAGGAGAGAGGAAGAGAGCACTTTTTCCCTCTCAGTTGTGAGAGAACACGATGGGGAGGGGCTACTAGTGCATTCAACACTATTGCTAGCGAACATATGGTTGTTTTCTCCAGGGACACTTATCGGCTAAGCCATCCAGCTTGTGTTCCGCTGTCCAACATTTTTGTAACATCTTCTGACAAAGTCTCTGTCTCTACTTTTGATCTGAATGGCATTAGCTCTAGCATTGACTGTGTAAACTGATGAAGTGGTTTCATAGATTCTCAATAATTTACTTGATTCTATCACTCAATTATATTGCTGTTATACTGTTATATTACTACTATTTATGTTACTGAGTTTAACATAGTTTTGTCTCTTATGTATTTCTTTAATCGATGGTTAAAACAGTCTCAAATCTTCCTGGATAGTTAAAGATGTATAGATACTTCATTTTTTCCACTGCAATCAAACAAACCCCCGTCGACGGATATCGGTGAATAATCGGCCGATCATGCAGAGACATGTATTATTGTTGTCAGAGATATTGTATATTTATTTATCTTCTCCCATTATTATTATCTTCCAGAGTCCTGACGGAAAGTACTTGGCCAGCGGAGCTATAGATGGAATCATCAACATATTTGATATCGCCACTGGAAAACTACTCCATACGCTGGAAGGTACTTACAATCGCAGTTCATTTCATATCAGTTCATTTACAATCAGTTCATGTCATATGCACATTTTATTTCCTTCCCGCTTTATAAAAAAATAACCGTTGAGACAGTTTAGTTATGTGACTGCCCTCAGAAGTTTAGTTTTAACTTCAGTTGGTGTTTGGTGGCCCCCCCAAGTAGTGTGTCAATCAATGTTTGCCGTTTCACTTTTCACAGATTGTGTTCTTAAGGATGTTTCTATTGATGTGCGTTTGTGTGTGTTGTTTAACGCTAGAACAGCTAGTCAAGTGGGTCTGGATAGAACACTAGAACACTAGAACAGGGTCAAATGACCCCCTCTTTAGAATGCTCAAACGACCACTAGTTGGCTGCTTGCTTGTAAATTAGCCTGCCTCCTACACAGATAAACTGCATAATAGCTTTATACTAGCTTATCCTGATTGGATTTTGAAAATGTAAGGGGTGGTAGGACGCACATATCTAGGAAAAGTCATGAAAGGAGGGTCCTGAAATTTGATCGAGTGCAAAGATAGAACATTATTTTTACTCACAGGGTCAAATGACCCCACCTATGGCTGTTCTAGTGTTAATGGAGAATACATAACCCCCCCTCCCCCTCTTCTATGCAGGTCATGCCATGCCTATTAGATCACTGACATTCTCTCCAGACTCGCAGCTCTTGGTAACAGCCTCAGACGACGGTTACATCAAGATCTATGATGTGTAAGTTGAACAGGGAACTTGTGGCCTCCAGACTGCAGCTGTGGCTCGGCCGTGACTGCTGTCATCTGGGTTAGGGATGTTGTGGTCAAGATTCCTTCTAACTGCTCCAAGCATTTTTATGGCTGGAGTGTGTTGCAAGGCATTCTTTTTCCCATGAATTTGAATATTGTCAAATGTATTTTGAATGTCTTGATTTGACCAGAACGAGCGAATTGCCGGGTGATTTTCACATAACGCTTGTCAGTAGCACCCATTGAGCCATACCATACCACGTAAACATACCAGCGTAACAGCTGGGGTTGTAATTACAGATAATCTGAGAGAATTCTTAAGTCTAAGAGTTCGCTTAAACTGTGCTGGAAAACTCTCATGGAGTTTTGGCTCTTTCAAAAGGACATTCACCAGATCTAACTCAGCACTTAGAAGCTCGCCAAAGTTAAAATGTTACTGGATTGCTGAGCAAAGTAAAACACTGAACAGAAAAGAGGTGGGGTTTTGTGACACAAGATGTTCACAAGTTTAGAGATTGATGCCAAGTGTTTATTGACTATAGATTATTAAATGAAGTAGAAGCCGCACACACTCTAGTTCCAGATGCAAAAGTGTAGATTTTAATTGACAACGGTTTCGGCCGTAGCCTTTGTCAAGTCTTACGTAGTCTACAAGTATCTGGAACTTTTGCATCTGGAACTAGAGTGTGCCGCTTCTACTTCATTCAATAGTATTCTGCTCCGTCGCCAGCACCTCGCCTACGTTTCCTGCGGTGTGCGTTCTCTTTCTTTTCCAACTGACGGTAGATTAACAGACGTCCTTGTTGGTTTGCAGGCAGCACGCGAAGCTGGCCGGCACCCTGAGTGGCCACGCCTCCTGGGTCCTCAACGTAGCCTTCTCTCCCGACAACACCCACTTTGTCTCCAGGTAACGCTCGTCTACACTTTATAAATCCTTTATTCATCCAGGCAAGTCCCATCACTTAATAACGGTCTTAAAATACCCACCGATGTTTCAGTGGGCTATGGTATTAGCATCATTCATTTCTCCTGGTTGTATGTATGGTAACCTGTAGCCTACAAAGATGTCAGGGTTAGAGACATGCTAACCTGTGTTGTGACACTGACAGAAACATATCCTTTTCCCATTCTCCCCTTCACCTCTCCTTCTCCCCCTCACCTCTCCTCCTCCCCCTCACCTCTCCTCTCCCCCTCACCTCTCCTTCTCCCCCTCACCTCTCCTCTCCTCCTCCCCCTCTCCTCTCCCCCTCACCTCTCCTTCTCCCCCTCACCTCTCCTCCTCCCCCTCACCTCTCCTCCTCCCCCTCACCTCACCTCCTCACCTCTCCTCCTCCCCCTCACCTCTCCTCTCCTCCTCCCCCTCACCTCTCCTCCTCCCCCTCACCTCACCTCCTCACCTCTCCTCTCCTCCTCCCCCTCACCTCTCCTCACCTCCTCCCCCTCTCCTCACCTCCTCCCCCTCACCTCTCCTCCTCCCCCTCACCTCACCTCCTCCCCCTCACCTCTCCTCCTCCCCCTCACCTCACCTCCTCCCCCTCACCTCACCTCCTCCCCCTCTCCTCTCCTTCCCCCCCTCTCCTCCCCCCCCCCTCTCCTCCTCAGCTCCTCAGATAAGAGTGTGAAGGTGTGGGACAGCAGCACCAGGGCGTGCGTCAACACCTTCTTTGACCATCAGGACCAGGTGAGAACGTTCACCATTCAGCCGCAGATGGAATTCTTTAAGGATCAATTTGGGTCAACGATATTATCTGTTCATGTACTGAACTGTATAGGATTCTGTTATAATGCAGATACACTGACTCAGTATCCCCCCCCCCCCCCCCCCTTATCACTATTTGCACTCTGCATCAACTGTATTTCGTTGTCTGGTACTTATAATCTGCAATGACAATGAAGTTGAATCTAATCTAAATCTAAATGACTCTTCACACACGCGCCATAGATGAGTGTGGAGTAGGAATAAGCTTACCAGAGCCTAACAGACTGCCTACAGTAGATAGAGTAACTGTATTGTTACCTAGGAAGGTATACTACAAGACAAGCTTAATAATGACTGACATTGTCGAGACCAATGGGTTTTCTTTTTCTGCCATAATGATCTGTTTGGAAAAGGATATTGGGGAAAGCAGTTTTTGGTCTACACTATACAGTCCTGCCTCCGCCTCCCTTTGTTATAGAGACGTCGCCGCCCGGCCTCTCAAAGGAGGATTCTGGGAATGGATTTGGCTGTTGTCCTCTCGTGCCCCCTCCTGTCCTTTTGTTATGTTTCAGCGTTGGCAGACTAGAATAATCCTTCGCTGTCATCAGATCCCCACGCAGACGTCTTTAGGGAGCTTCCATCTCTTCTTTTTTTTCTCTGTCTCTCTCTCTCTCTCCCTCTTCCCCTCTCTCCCTCTCTCTCTCTCTCCCTCTCTCTCTCTCCCTCTCCCTCCCTCTCTCTCTCTCCCTCTCCCTCTCCCTCTCTCTCTCTCTCTCTCTCCCTCTCTGTCTCTCTCTCTGTCTCTCTCTCTCTCTCTCCCTCTCTCCCTCTCTTTGTGGAGCTTCCATCTCTTCTTTTTTTTCCAGAGTGAAAGCTGCAAAGTCAAAGGCGTGGCGCTGAGGAGAGAACAGATTAGAGGCCGTCTGGCAGTTTTCGAGACAATAAATGAAAGCTTGAAAGCGAGCTGCTGTGAAGTGAACTGCGGGGAAAAAAAGAATTTGCAGTGTGTTTTAAATATCTGTAGTTGTTTGCAGCACATCTCGTCCTTTTGATGGGGGAATTAGTTTCATCTGGTAATGACGACTGACTCATCTCGTCTTGTTTACCAGCCTCTTTGTCCCCCTGGAAGCATTTCAGTTAACAAACTGATCAACAAACAAGAACCGTCTGTGTCAAATTAGACTGATATCAACATTAAATGACAATTGGCTATATATATATTATATTATTATATATATATTAGGCAGGTTATTACATTTAACTGTACAAATTATAGGAAGTGCATTCATTAGAATTAGAATTCAATCAGTAGATATCCATTTAATAGGACACAAATGCTTATGTTGTGATTAGTTACTAGTCCTGACATTTCAGAAATTGGAATTCATTACACCCCCCCTGACGTACTGATCTGCTTTTTTTCTGCAAATTGAACACTTAATGTGACTCTCCTTGGGGCGCTTGGTGGTGTAGCACACTAAGGCGTCAGCCATATTTTCATAGGGTTCGATTCTGGCCGTCGACATATCCTGCATGTCATCCCTCCTCTCCCTCACCCATCCTTCCTGTCAATGTCTACTGTCTCTATCCTCCTCTCTCTCACCCATCCTTCCTGTCAGTCTCTACTGTCTCTATCCCTCTCTCTCTCTCACACATCCTTCCTGTCAATCTCTACTGTCTCTATCCTCCTCTCTCTCTCACCCATCCTTCCTGTCAGTCTCTACTGTCTCTATCCTCCTCTCGCTCTCTCACCCATCCTTCCTGTCATATCTCTACTGTCTCTATCCTCCTCTCTCTCTCTCACCCATCCTTCCTGTCAATCTCTACTGTCTCTATCCTCCTCTCTCTCTCACCCATCCTTCCTGTCAATCTCTACTGTCTCTATCCCTCCTCTCTCTCTCTCACCCATCCTTCCTGTCAATCTCTACTGTATCTATCCCATTAAAGCAGAAACACCCTTACTCCCTCCTCACCCACTGCTTTTACCCCCTAGGTGTGGAGTGTGAAATACAACAGCACAGGGTCAAAGATCATATCGGCCGGAGACGACAGAGCCATCCACATCTACGACTGTCCCATGTGATGAAGCTGTCATTCCAACAACCAGGACCAGAGCCAAGTCTTGAAAATTGTCTTGAATATTCTTCATTCAAGGTGGTGTTTGAGATCGGCTTACATGGCAGTCTGGCTGTGCAGTGGCGGGAAACGGTTGTTTAACGTCCCTGAAACCAAGTCAACCATTTGAAATAACAGTTTGCTGTGCTGCACAGCCTGACCGTAAGTCAGTCCATCTCAAACACACAGAAAGGGAAGCAGGTATTCTTCTACTTGGAGGCTGTACATGGTTCTTTCTACATGGGGACCATATAGTGTCCTGCCTGGTCCTCTCTTTACATGGCCTAGCTAAGAACAGCCTGTGGTTGCTCGGCAACGCCAGAGAAAAGTCAACAATACGTTGACAAGAACGTAACACAGTACAGTATCGTCGTTGTGTTGTGCTTAAGGCAAATAAATGATTTTCTTTTGTATTTTTATCGTGTCGTTTTCACAATGAAGTCATTTGTCTTTGAGTGATTAGTCATAATTGTTTGAGTTATGAGTTTGTTAAACAGCTGGGTTTTTGGTCCACAAATGAGTTTGACTCGTTCACACTGGGGCACGTGTACACCTTTAATGACAGCTCAGACAGTTTTAATGTGTGAATAGCAATTGCTGTACACGACTTTCACAGAAATGAAAATTGACGTGTTTGCAGGAGAACTGTGGGCAAGCGTTTAAAAGGGCAGACTTGTCTCTCGGGAGGGTGCCAGGGCTGCAGTTATGGTCCTTGTGATTTTAGGCGCCCAGTGCACAGAGGGGCTGAGTCTGCACTGGAGAGTCCATGGAATGTTCTGTGAACCAGCAGAACCTTATTGCTCAGTGCAAGAATGTCCAATGTTGCATCTAGTGCTCCCTCCAGTGGTCAAACAAGAGCACTACAGTAACGTACTGTGAACGGAGTGGAATCAGACTGACTGCACAACCTAACCTGTAGAGGAAATACCTTCACATTAAATGGAATTAGCGCCACCTTTCCAATACAGGCAGCAACTTCTGGGTTGAACACAACATTTTGGTGTACTATTGAAGAAATTCAAGATTGAATCAACATGAATCGGGCAGAGTATGAACAATCTGTACAAATACTTTGCCGGTACTTTCCATATTCTGAGACAAGCCATTGTGTAGTCAGATATAGGATACGATCAACTAAAAACTGCTTAGAGAGCTTCACTTTAACAGGGGCATGTTAGGACTTTACCTATAGTGCTTCACTCTCCACTGAAGTCCCCTTAAGAACTTTCTTGCAAATCCCCCCATTTACATCAATGCATGACTTATGCAAAACCTGTGTTGGGTGTTTCGAATTATTACAAAACTGAGCAATGCATGTATAAAATGTCTCATGTTAATGTCTTGTGCCCGGTTGGTTTGACTTTGTCTCAGAAATGGTGTACCATTGCTTAGGCTCCACCTTATCAATGTACAGTCACTGAACATTTTATTAGTGACCACCTCAACCACCAGGATATTAGTTATATGTGGTGATCGACCCAGAACACCAAACACCTGTCCTCTGGCGCTCCAACCTGGGCCACGCTCAGAAAGGCACAATTGTTGTGGCACGTTCAGGTAGAAACATCTGTCTGTTTGATGTACAGAGTAAGAAATAACGCCTCTTCATGACATGTCTTTCTGTACACGACCCTAACTTGCCTACCATTGCCATTTCAACCTTTTGAATGAATACATGACATGTACAACCAATGACCCTACAAAGATTTCACTAGCCTCTTTCCTATGATTGTGCTATTCCTAGGCGGGTCAGTGCTGAAGCAGCACAAGAGAGCATTGAAAACGGAGAGCCCCCTGAAGCAGATGATGCTGGCAGATTAACATACATGTTATTTACAATAATTAGTCGCCAAGTCTCTGTTTTCAACATTTTCTGGCACTAGTATGCTCTGGTTACGGTAAGGGAGAAGTGTCTACTGTGTGCAGGGTTCCCACACCTTCTGAAATATCAAATTCAAGCACCTTTCAAGACTCAATTCCCTCAAATTCAAGGACCCAACACGGCATAGTTTGAGACAGAACTAGTTGACGAGCTAAGTAAACATTTTTTGAATATATATATATATATATATATATACTTTTAAGCTTTTAAGACCTTGATTTCTTGTTCTCAAATTCACAAACTTTCAAGAATTTCAAGGACCCGTGGGAACCCTGTGTATGCTATTTAGAGTGCACGTTGGGACAGGCACAGCGTTAGTGAGATTCAGTCCATTTAGAAAAACAGTCTGACCCATCCTTTTTCTTTCGTTTGTTTTTTTACATGTGAAACATCACGTCACCAGTGTTACAAAGACTTCAATTTACCTTCACAGCTGGAAGAAAACTCACACGATCTACTCTCTTGTGATTTCCCCAATATCCCAAAATATACTCTGAAAAATCTAAATCAACATCGACCTGAAAACAAAAAGTCATTAACGATCATTAATCAGTTACAACCGTCCTGGTCTGGAGTAATCTTTACCAGTTCATGCAGCACATTTGGAAGAAAAAAAACGTATCACCCAGTAAACAAAGAGTCCAAAAGACGTCCTCAGGGAAGTCGGAATGTGGGTTCAGATGACGTCTTTCTAGGAAGTCCAGACGACGCCTTTAGAACGTCTTAAGACGATTCTGTAGTCCATAAGACGTCCTAAAGACGGCACCTGGACGTCCTAGAAAGACGTCATCTGAACCCACATTCCGGCTTCCCTGAGGACGTCTTTTGGACTCTTTGTTTACTGGGAAAGCTTTTGAGACGTTTGAGAGACAGACACTCTCCAGACAAAATTACACAATTGGGAAGGTGTGGTTCAGAGGAGGAGGCTCAGAGAAATAACGACAGCCCCATGTCCTGCACACAGACATCCCTCCTCTTCAGTCGATAGGACACGGAAGCCAAAGGTTGAGCAGATGTTTAGCCAGAAGCATTATGCCATTTGTAGGAGGCAAGTCTCTCCAAGTCTGACTTGGGAGACTACATCTATCCAAACACCAAGATAAAATACCTCCATCCATCCAGCCCAACCTCACATTCATATCAACAAAGGCAACAAGAGTTCTAAAAAAGCAAAACAGGACTGACAAAATGGAGGACCGGTTTGCCCAGGTCTGGTCTTGGTCTATCCATGTTCATGTTCATCACCGTCTTACTACCAGTGCCTGGAGTCCACCAGGTCAGGCCGCAGGCTCAGCCTTTTGAGGGTCTCATAGCCCACCACGATAACGATGGCTGTGGGCCCGGAGGCCATGATCCGAGCAGAAAGCCCTTTGGTCATCCCCCACATCCCTTCTTCGGCCAGTAGCTGCTTGAAGGTCTCGATGACAGAGGACTTGCCCTCTACCTGTAAATGAAGAGTGATTAGTTAACATGCTGCAATGTTATTGCCTTGAAAAAAGTATTCAACCCCCGTACACAGGAGTTTTATTTTGGAGTCTTTGCATCTTTTCATGCATTAGAATGTTTCCCAACTGATCTACACAAACTACTAGACACATTCAAAATGAAAAAAACAAATAATTATTTGATATAAATATATGATATAAAAACTAGAGAAGATTAGATTGCCTCACTGGTCATCCCAAACAGTTGTGAGATGGGACATAGACATTTAACATGGTGAACATGTGCCCAGTAAAATGTATTACAATTGGGCAGGTGCTTATAGTGCTGATATACACTTCCTTGCACCCTGTAGCTATACAGGACACACACACAATCAGCATCAGCATCATCTCACACACACACACACACACACCTATACAGGACTGGGACACAGACATACAGACACACACACACAGCTATCCAGGACTGGGACACAGGGGCTCTGGGTCATGTACCTGTACTCTGGCCCGCACCACGTCCATGGGGTTGGTGATGGTGGAGGCGGTGGCCACAGCCATTGGTCCAGCGATGGCCTGTAGCAGCAGGTGAGGGCAGCCAGCGGGGGCTAGCTTGGAGAGCTGCTCTGGAAATGTAAAGAATGACACAGGAGAAACATTAGGGCTGCCTAGTCCACTTTCAGTCGTTATGCTCACATATTTTTGTGTCTGAATAAATGTATTAAACATTTTTTCATGGATCACGAGCTAGACAAAACATTTCACGCCAGTCGAAGGAGAGCTATCCATTCAGGAGGCCGGAGCCACAAAGCACAGACATGCTGGAATATCATTTCTAGCCATCTAGCCATATGTGCATTCAACCCTCAGCCTCTGAGTTAGCTGTAATGAAGCCTCTCTGACATAATTCAAACAGCAATGATGGAAAAAAAACAACTATCCACATATCTAACTACAAGAACCCTTTGGAGAATGGATATTTGTAAGCGAGAGCATTTACCATAATTATTATATATTCCATCAGCTTTTCTACTAGCCTGACTACCTGACTGACGATTGGTGTCTTATCTACTTCGTATTATTCACGAACGTATCGTTATTTAATATTTACCTGCATAAAAATGATAAAAAGGCCACCAAACGGCACTGTTTGGGATGTAGGTGAGGAGGGACGCCACGTAACCCCTGTAAAACCCCCGGAATCCGTCGGCGGCGAACACCTGCCTCACGATGTCCCTGCTCTGGCCGAAAGTCACTTTGTGCTTGGAGGAGGAAGTCGCCGGCGTCCCCGTCCTGGGCCTGACCTTGAAGCGGGTCAGGTGCTCCCCCTGACCCTGCATCATCAGCTGCTGGGACACCACGTCGATGGGCACCGTGATGGTCTGGGCCACCAGGGAGGCCGCCCCGCCCGCCACCAGAGACTTCACCGTGTTACTGGAGGAGTAGTGGGACACGGACCTCCGCACCAGCTCGTAGGTGGTGATGTAGGCCTGGCCCGAGGCGATGGTCAGGGTGTTGACCACGAAGCCCCGGTAGAGGCCCCGCACGCCCTCGGCCCGCAGGATCTTGCAGAAGGCGTCGAAGGTGCCCGTGTAGAGGGACTTGCCCCTCTGCACCTGCAGCCGCGTGCGGATGAGGCTGGCCGGGTAGACGGTGGCGCGGGTGGTCAGGGTCATGAACACGCCCAGGGAGTAGAACTTCTTCTTGTCCAGGTCTTCCCATTCTATGATCTGGATGGTGCGTTCCGGCACCATTCTACACTGCAGGCCAACCGACCGGAGGCCAGAGCTCCTTCCTCGTCAAACAGACCTTCGACCTCCTCCTGCGTCTGGGGGGACAAGGAAGGACAATGAGATTTGTTATCTGGTAGCCTAAGTTCAACGGCAACAGTCATGTGTCAACTTTGACTTTGTCAATTGACAATCACTGCTCCATTCTATTCCATTCTAGCAACTCATTAGCTGTACATTTCCCCCAAATCTGTACATGCCATATAGCAAATATGTACAACAAGCATACCTAGTCCACTTTCAATAGAGCAAGATATTACAGGCAACAGTGCAACCTCAGATTGCAACAAATGACATTGACCTTTCAAGTTCCTCTAGGAATGTTGATCTTTGAGCTTAACATTCAACAATATTCTTCATCTAAAGTCATTTTTAAGCTTTTTTTTTATTACATGATATAGCATTTTGTTTTGTAACATGAATGCCATCCGTATGCACAATTGCCAATAATTTCCCGAAATTTGATGATGGGGGGAAAGAATATCTTGTTGGTAGTTTTTGAGTGCTTGAAAAACGGGACATGACAAACTGCATGTACTGCATGTCCCTCCGCTTCAGATGTCGTAAAGACAACACCAGATCTGTTCAATGGTTCCGCCCTGGCGACATTATTGTTTTAATCACAGTAGCTTAACTAAACATTCAGGACAGGAGAGCACAAGTTAATTGTTTTAATCGCAGTAGCTATCTAACATTCAGAACAGGAAAAAACAATTGTCTAACATTGAAAACAGGAGGAACCGAAGTGGCGACCAAATGTTGTTTACAATAATGGCGACAATGTAACAACGACTGAAGGCGCGTTTCACTATAATATTTTAATTATAGCTACAACAATACCTTGTAAAATCGTGCATTGATAAGGTCACGTGTGTCTTGTGAGAAATCATATTTACACTGACTCTGATCCTCGCCAACGATAATCAAGCACAAGCATACAAGTTTCAACTCTGGCTGTTACATAACAGAACATAAACGTGACTTACCTTATAGCAGGGCCATTATTAAATAGATCAAGACTCCACGTCCATGCTGTTATGTCAAACAGACAATGACATTCTAAAAGCCTAGTTAAATAGACAAAGCTGTCAGAAAAGATACTGCTTTAAAAGTCATGCCCATGTCCATTCACTGTGCCTGAGGTCACTGCTGCAACAGCTATGAGGGTAAATTAGTGACATAAGTATGTAGGCGTGTATTTTATGATTTGCATGTGTAAAATATGTATAATCAGTTTTGTAGTAGTAAAAAAAGATTTGCAAGCATGTAACTCGTTTTCAGAATAAATGCAACACTTGCAAGCAGGTAACTTCACATGATGTGTGAATACATTCAATGAGATCTGCAAGCATTCAATTCAATTTGAGAATAAATACAACTCTACTGAACTTACAACTTACAAATCCTGTCAATTAAAAAAAGCATTTACTGTTGTTGAATATGCACATCCAAGAGTTTTGGCAATAATTTACAGCTTACCTGTGCCAAAATGATTTGTTGATGTACAACTTCAGTTTACACAGTAAACACAGCACAAAAAAAAGAATAAAGTTGGGTTGTGAGCTGTTTTGCAAGAAAGCAGAGGACACAAGCTCTGATAGGCAGTGCCCTCAAGGAAACCTTTGATTGATTGATTGAAAACTTTATTAGAAGATTTGCAGAAGTAGGTACATGAAAGTACATATTACATACAAGGTCAACTAACTATTGTGTTTTAAGTTAATGTAGGTGTCTGGGGTCCCCAAAACGACCCCAGAAGACTTGAAGGTATGCTTCAAGTTTTTTGTTGAAAATACCACTCAGATTTTAATCTAAAAGCATTCTAGCATACCTCTTTACCCCTCTGTTCCAGTCCTTTCATCTATGAGCTGTTTCTGTCTAAATCCAGTTTAAATCCAAATGAGCTTCTTCTCCCCACGCCCCACTCCTGAGGCTAGCCAGCTAACTGTAGTGCCCAAAAAAACTATTTCTTTGCACAACTTGAGATGAGATAGATACTGGCTGAACGAGACAGCTAATGGTATTGGTACCTTGTTAGCTAACCCAGTTTACTCGTATTGCCTATTTGTTAGAGCAGAATAAATTAAACAAACGACCAAACTGCGCTAAATCGGTAGCGATGGGCAGTGCTAAGGTCGGTAGACATATACACAGTACATCTACAGTAAATATATTAAACATTCAAACACCCCCCTAGAATATAATTAATAAAATAAAAAAAAAGTGATATTCATTCAACCCTCCCATTGCCATTTCTTTCTAATAGCAACCTTAGCCTACGTGTAATTATACATTCAACTGTTTTCTAGACCTCAGCCAATGCATTGTTGCGTATGGGGTATAGTATAGTTTCATGTGTAATTATTGTGTATTATAATTCCAAACTATTCCAAACTGTGGCTGTGTGTGTGTGTGTGTGTGTGTGTGTGTGTGTGTGTGTGTGTGTGTGTGTGTGTGTGTGTGTGTGTGTGTGTGTGTGTGTGTGTGTGTGTGCGTGTGTGTGTGTGTGTGTGTGTGTGTGTGTGTGGGGGGGGGGGGGGTTGGCTAAGGGGTATAGGATAGTATGTGTTATGTGTGTGGATTGGGTGGATATTTAGTGGTTGTTAATAGATAGCCTTATTGTGCAATAGACTCTTTGGATAATTGTGCAAACAATTATGGCCTAATTGTGGTTCTTGTGTGTTAGAAACATGTTCTTTGTTGCTTTATTGACTATGTGTGGAACCTAGGGGTATAGGATAGTGTAAATATTGTAATTCCAAACTAATTGTGGGTGTGGTGTGGGGCTAGGCTAAGTGGTGTAGGATAGTTACCAGTGGCGGCTGGCCAATAGAGGGCGCTGGGGCGCCGCCCCCACCTTCACTTCCTAGTTGCGACTTGTAAAAGTTTTTTAAAAATAAACATTGTTTATTCACAAAATGCGGCTGATATTCTGTCGGCGCCTATCAGCATTCATTAAAAATCCTCCAATACAATAAACATTTTAAACACACTCCAATTGGCTGTCTCCTATTTCTCGGCAGGGGCGCAAAAATTGCGCCGAGCATGCGCAGATTATAGGCTTACCTAGGCTGCAGCCTAGGGCCACTACCACTAGGGGTAGTAAAAATTAAAAAATGCCCTGAATATCCCTGAATATCCGGTTGTTAAGTCTGACGTCAAACGTGACGTTTTGCAATTTCCGGCTCCAAACCAGAAATTCTCCGCACCAGAGTACCAGTGTACTACAGCGGTAGAATGACAGTTCAATAGTTTTTTAGACTCAGATCTATTCATACAACAAGGGACACAGCAGCACTTTCCCGTTGTCCCCATATTGTCAGGGTATTTGAGCCTCGGAAAAGCGCTATATAAATATAATTTATTATTATTATTATTGCGGCATTTCGAAGACAGCGCCTCAGCCAACTTTGGACCCGGAAACGACAACAGGAGAGGAGAGCAATAGAGACAGAGGTGAGGTGAGGTGAGCAACAGAGATAGTTCAGGATGATAACAAACAGTTCAGTATGACAGAGACAACTAATAGAAAGACAACTGTATGATTATAGAGTTTACATGTTCAAGGAAATATTGTATGATAATAGAAAGGTACACTTTAATTTAATTAAAGAAGTAACAAAGAACACATTTATTATCACAATTGCATTGTGTTCCATGTCTTTCTCCATTGAATAAATAATGCCTAGTTGAATGGCTAAACAAGACAACTGTCTGGACAGTACTATATACAGTATATTCTCATGCTAAAATCGACTGTAAATCCAGATTTTAAAGTTGATATTCTTCCCCGTGGAGCATGCCCCCATAACCTGTGCCCCACCCACATTTTTTAGCACCAGCCGCCACTGATAGTTACATGTGTAATAATAATAATAATAATAATAATAATAATAATAATAATAATAATAATACATTTTATTTATAAAAGCACTTTACAAATGAAATCTCAGAGTGCTACAATTAAACACAGTTTAATTAAGTGTAATAATAGTGTAATAGTACTGCCTGAGAAATCCTTTGCCACCTCTCTGTTAAACCATTTAAAACATCCTAGGCCCGCCCCTGTTTCTGGGTGAGTGGTGTTTTAGTATTCCAGAGCAGTGATTGGATGAGCAGTCCATGCAGAGCAGTGATTGGCTGAGTGGTCCATGCAGAGCAGTGATTGGCTGAGTGGTCCAAGCTCAGGATGACAGGTGCCAACAGAACGTGACTCAGGAGTTAAACAAGAGGTAAACAAACCAATTTCGCTAACTTTAGCTAATATTAGCTTGCTGATATTTTTCTATCACATTATATGAATGGCCAGCAATCGGTTAATAGTTTATCTAGAACTCTAGTTACATAGCAAGGTGGTTGTAAGCTGGATAGGGTGGTTAGACGCGTTTGCGATCGTGAGCCCTTAGCTAGCTAGCCATTTTGTGCGGGTTGCTGTGAACGGAGATGTTCTGAAAACCATGTCTCAGATTGACTTTTCGATCAAAATATAGCAACAACAGACAACTTAGCTATCACTAACTAGCTAGTTCTGCTTTTAAGTTTTGCAATGTGACTTGTGTTGTGTTCTGAGTGACCCGGTGTGTGTCATTTAAGCAATAATATCACACGAGAGGGAGTGCTGAATATCAGCACGGCTGTGATTCGGTCGTAGGTACAGTACAGGCCAAAAGTTTGGACACACCTTCTCATTCAATGTGTTTCCTTTATTTTCATGACTATTTACATTGTAGATTCTCACTGAAGGCATCAAAACTATGAATGAACACATGTGGAATGATGTACTTAACAAAAAAGTGTGAAATAACTGTAAATATGTCTTATATTTTAGATTCCTCAAAGTAGCCACCCTTTGCTTTTTTCTTGTTAATAAAATAAAAATGTGTTGTTGTTAATAAAATATATTATAATAATATTAAATATATATATACTGTATATAATAACATATTATTAACACATATTATATTAAATATTATTATTATATATTTTATTAACAACAAAAAAGCAAAGGGTGGCTACTTTGAGGAATCTAAAATATAAGACATATTTAGAGTTATTTCACACTTTATTGTTAAATACAAAATTCCTATGTGTTCATTCATAGTTTTGATGCCTTCAGTGAGAATCTACAATGTACCAAATAGTCATGAAAATAAAGGAAACGCATTGAATGAGAAGGTGTGTCCAAACTTTTGGCCTGTACTGTACGTGTGATATTGCTTTTATACAACAGTTCTACAGCGCCATTTATTAGTTAACAGTAATAAGCGACAACAGATTATGATTTGTTTGTTTATTTAATCATAAAAATAGTTCCTCAAATGGACTGTTGCCTAGCAACCTGAACACAAACATGCAGTCTAATTAACGGTCGTTTAGTAGAACATCTGTGCGGGGGAGTGATACACATAGTCAAAAGTCCCAGTGCACTCATGGAATGCCTCTTGTCCAATCAAATTACTTGGTCGGAACTAACTGTTGTCATAACAAGATGTCATAAACAAAGATGTCTAACTGTAAACCCGGTTGACTTCAGGAGAACCGGCCAGGTATGATATGACTGAGTATTCATGACAGAATAGATACGAATACTGTCAAATAGAACAACATACGATAAAGTAGCTTAAATAATTGTTTACAGGGGAACTTGCTGATATGACCAACACACAGGGTCTCATTCTGGGTCTCCTGTGTTTTACGGACAGAATGAAGCTAATCATCAAGGAGTAAAATTCTTGGGTACAGGTTCAATTAGGCATTGGCATTGCAGTAGAAATCCACAATCAATAATAGCGTTGTTGCTATAGTTTAACCCTTATTATGTTTGTAGATGGACAGGCTTCACAAACCCCAGCCATTCCTTGGTGGTGACGGAAAAAACCTCAGGTATACACATACACACACACACACACACACACACACACACACACACACACACACACACACACACACACACACACACAGGAGAGACAACACCAGCCACACTCTAAATGAATGAATGAATGGACTTTATTGTCATTGCTACAGTACAGGTACCAAACAACGAAATTTAGGAAAAGGGCCAAGTCATCTTATAAATGAGTATCAGTCAGTTTATATAATATAATATACAGAACAAGGCTACATGAGAGGAAGTTTATGAAGTTTCTCTGTTTTAGAGTGAGAATCTCTCTTTGCACTCCCCTCTATATGTGTGTGTGTGTGTTTCTGTGTGTAGACCGCTGGAGGATGAAGGCCATGAGTATGATGAGGGTGAGTGTTTATCATTTATGACATTCTCTGTACAGTATGTGTCGGCGCCAAACCTCAAAAGTCTTTCCTTTTCTTGATTCGTTGCGTCCTCTATCCTCGCCCCGTTCTCAAAACTCATTGGAGGAGAAGATCTGGGGTTCCTCCCCTCTGACCTTTCCCTTCTTTCTTTTTTTTACCTTTTCCAATGTGTGTTGGGAAGGTGAGGAGAGAGGACACATCACAACATTATATGTGACACAGTCTGATCATTTGGTCCTCATGTCGGGACCTGATGTAATGATCAGACTTTTCTCTCGAAAAATGTGAATACATCTCTGCGTTGTTGAAAGTCAACGATGACACATCGCTAGTCAACTAACACAGCTTGTTTTGTGAGTCTGCTAACAATGTAAAATAGTGTTATAGTTAACTAGGTAGCAGTGGGGTTTACTCACCGAATCCATTACATTGCAATATTTTGGCTTGACTAGCGAGTTTGTGTTGTGATTCGTATTTCCATAGTTCCGTAGTTCTGTGTTTCCACAGAAGTCCAAACATTTTATTTGGTTGCCCGACATGTGGACCAAATGATCAGACTGTGTCACATATTTGGTGTTGTGTAGTGTGTTGTACTGTATTATTGTATTCTACTGTAGTCTGCATAGTCTGTGTCTAGATGTGTTTTGAATGTGTGTGTGCTTCAGAGGGGAGGCACCGGAAGGAGTCTATCAGGCTGTACATGTCAGAGGAGCCAAGGATGTATGTGAAAGAGGAGGAAAGGATGCACCTGAAAGAGGAGGAGAGGATGTATGTGAAAGGCCATAAGCCCAGTAAACAAAGAGTCCAAAAGACGTCACACATTCCGGCTTCCCTGAGGACGTCTTTTGGACTCTTTGTTTACTGGGTAGCATCCAAGCCAAAGTACATATGTGACGCATTCTAATGCTTCGGTCCTCATATCGGGATCCGACGTAATGTCCAGACTTTTATTTCGAAAAATGTGAATACATTTCTGCGTCGTTGAAAATCAACGACACGTCGCTAGTCAACTAACGCAGCTTGTTTTGTGAGCCTGCTAACAATGTAAAGTAGTGTTCTAGTTAACTAGGTAGCAGTGGGGATTACTCACCGAATCCACAGTGTTGCAGTATTTTGGCTTGACTAGCGAGTTTGTGTTGTGATTCTCGACAACGTTGAAACCTAGTTCCGTGTTTCGAAAGAAAAAAAGTCTGAACATTTTGATTGGTTGCCGATATGAGGACCAAAGCATTAGAACACAAAGCAAGTGACACATATATCTCACTCACCCAGGCATAAGCATCTCTAGAGAGTAACATAACTAGTGAAACAGATACCGGGTGAAACACAAACGACTGTATGTGTGTGACATCTTTATAGCAGGCAGAATTATCATCAAAACACAGCATCACTCATGATTAGTTAACAGAAATAATGTTTCCAGCAATGTTTTTGACATGGTTGGTCTCTAACTCTCTGGCCTGTGTGTGTGTGTGCGTGTGCATGCATGCGTGTGTGTAGGGGTGCTGAGGAGATGATAGGACATAGGATAGAGGAGCAGGAAGGCGTGATAGAGGAGCTGAAGGAGAGGATAGAGGAGTTGGAACGTTCCCGGACCAGGTGGAAGGAGGAGAAAGCGGAACTCCAGGCTAACCAGGAGATTTACGACGAGAAGATTACCCAGCTCCTCACTGAGAAAGACCGCCTCTGCAGCAGACTCAAACGGTAACCTTGACTACCACAAACACACACACACGCCTCATCCCTAGACCAGAGTTCTACTGTAATACGGTTCTCATTTTTTTGCCCTAACCGCCATAACCGCCATAACCAGCCATAACCAACCATAACCAGCCATAACCAGCCATAACCAACCAGAACCGCCATAACCGCCATAACCAGCCATAACCAACCATAACCAGCCATAACCAGCCATAACCAGCCATAACCAGCCATAACCAGCCATAACCAACCAGAACCGCCATAACCAGCCATAACCAACCAGAACCGCCATAACCAGCCATAACCAGCCATAACCAGCCATAACCAGCCAGAACCGCCATAACCAACCAGAACCGCCATAACCGCCATAACCAGCCATAACCAACCAGAACCAACCAGAACCGCCATAACCAGCCATAACCAGCCATAACCAGCCATAACCAACCATAACCAACCAGAACCGCCATAACCAGCCATAACCAACCAGAACCAACCAGAACCGCCATAACCGCCATAACCAGCCATAACCAACCATAACCAGCCATAACCAGCCATAACCAACCATAACCGCCATAACCGCCATAACCAGCCATAACCAACCATAACCAGCCATAACCAGCCATAACCAGCCATAACCAGCCATAACCAACCAGAACCGCCATAACCAGCCATAACCAACCAGAACCGCCATAACCAGCCATAACCAGCCATAACCAGCCATAACCAGCCATAACCAGCCAGAACCGCCAGAACCGCCATAACCAGCCATAACCAACCAGAACCGCCATAACCAGCCATAACCAGCCAGAACCAGCCATAACCAACCATAACCAACCAGAACCGCCATAACCAGCCATAACCAACCATAACCAACCAGAACCGCCATAACCAGCCATAACCAGCCATAACCAGCCATAACCAACCAGAACCAACCAGAACCGCCATAACCAGCCATAACCAGCCATAACCAGCCATAACCAGCCATAACCAGCCATAACCAACCAGAACCGCCATAACCAGCCATAACCAACCATAACCGCCATAACCAGCCATAACCAGCCATAACCAGCCATAACCAGCCAGAACCAGCCAGAACCGCCATAACCAACCAGAACCGCCATAACCGCCATAACCAGCCATAACCAACCATAACCAACCAGAACCGCCATAACCAGCCATAACCAGCCATAACCAACCATAACCAACCAGAACCGCCATAACCAGCCATAACCAACCATAACCAACCAGAACCGCCATAACCAGCCATAACCAGCCATAACCAGCCATAACCAACCATAACCAACCAGAACCGCCATAACCAGTCATAACCAGCCATAACCAGCCATAACCAGCCATAACCAGCCATAACCAACCATAACCAGCCATAACCAGCCATAACCAGCCATAACCAGCCATAACCAACCAGAACCGCCATAACCAGCCATAACCAACCAGAACCAGCCATAACCAGCCATAACCAGCCATAACCAGCCATAACCAACCAGAACCAGCCATAACCAGCCATAACCAGCCATAACCAGCCATAACCAGCCATAACCAGCCATAACCAACCAGAACCACCAGAACCAACCAGAACCAACCAGAACCGCCATAACCAGCCATAACCAGCCATAACCAGCCATAACCAACCATAACCAGCCAGAACCAGCCAGAACCAGCCAGAACCAGCCATAACCAGCCAGAACCGCCATAACCAACCAGAACCGCCATAACCAGCCATAACCAACCAGAACCAGCCATAACCAGCCATAACCAGCCATAACCAGCCATAACCAGCCATAACCAGCCATAACCAGCCATAACCGCCATAACCAGCCATAACCAACCATAACCAGCCATAACCAGCCATAACCAGCCATAACCAGCCATAACCAGCCATAACCAGCCATAACCAACCATAACCAGCCATAACCAGCCATAACCAGCCATAACCAGCCATAACCAGCCATAACCAGCCATAACCAACCAGAACCACCAGAACCAACCAGAACCAACCAGAACCGCCATAACCAGCCATAACCAGCCATAACCAGCCATAACCAGCCATAACCAGCCATAACCAGCCATAACCAGCCATAACCAACCATAACCAGCCATAACCAGCCATAACCAGCCATAACCAGCCATAACCGCCATAACCAACCATAACCAGCCATAACCAGCCATAACCAGCCATAACCGCCATAACCAGCCATAACCAGCCATAACCAGCCATAACCAGCCATAACCGCCATAACCAACCATAACCAGCCATAACCAGCCATAACCAGCCATAACCAGCCATAACCAGCCATAACCAACCAGAACCGCCATAACCAGCCATAACCAGCCATAACCAGCCATAACCAGCCATAACCAACCATAACCAGCCAGAACCAGCCAGAACCAGCCAGAACCGCCATAACCAACCAGAACCGCCATAACCAGCCATAACCAACCATAACCAACCAGAACCGCCATAACCAGCCATAACCAGCCATAACCAGCCATAACCAACCATAACCAACCAGAACCGCCATAACCAGCCATAACCAGCCATAACCAGCCATAACCAACCAGAACCGCCATAACCAGCCATAACCAGCCATAACCAGCCATAACCAACCATAACCAACCAGAACCGCCATAACCAGCCATAACCAGCCATAACCAGCCATAACCGCCATAACCAACCAGAACCGCCATAACCAGCCATAACCAACCAGAACCAGCCATAACCAGCCATAACCAGCCATAACCAGCCATAACCAGCCATAACCAGCCATAACCAACCATAACCAGCCATAACCAGCCATAACCAGCCATAACCGCCATAACCAACCATAACCAGCCATAACCAGCCATAACCAGCCATAACCAGCCATAACCGCCATAACCAGCCATAACCAGCCATAACCAGCCATAACCGCCATAACCAACCAGAACCACCATAACCAGCCATAACCAACCAGAACCAGCCATAACCAGCCATAACCAGCCATAACCAGCCATAACCAGCCATAACCAGCCATAACCAACCATAACCAGCCATAACCAGCCATAACCAGCCATAACCGCCATAACCAGCCATAACCAGCCATAACCAGCCATAACCAGCCATAACCAGCCATAACCGCCATAACCAACCATAACCAGCCATAACCGCCATAACCAACCAGAACCGCCATAACCAGCCATAACCAGCCATAACCAGCCATAACCGCCATAACCAGCCATAACCAGCCATAACCAGCCATAACCAGCCATAACCAGCCATAACCGCCATAACCAACCATAACCAGCCATAACCAGCCATAACCAGCCATAACCAGCCATAACCGCCATAACCAACCAGAACCGCCATAACCAGCCATAACCAGCCATAACCAGCCATAACCAGCCATAACCGCCATAACCAACCATAACCAGCCATAACCAGCCATAACCAGCCATAACCGCCATAACCAACCATAACCAGCCATAACCAACCATAACCAGCCATAACCAGCCATAACCGCCATAACTGCCATAACCAACCATAACCAGCCATAACCAGCCATAACCAACCATAACCAGCCATAACCAGCCATAACCAACCATAACCAGCCATAACCGCCATAACCAACCATAACCAGCCATAACCAGCCATAACCAACCATAACCAACCATAACCAGCCATAACCGCCATAACCAGCCATAACCAACCATAACCAGCCATAACCGCCATAACCAACCATAACCAACCATAACCAGCCATAACCAACCATAACCAGCCATAACCAGCCATAACCAACCATAACCAGCCATAACCAGCCATAACCAGCCATAACCAACCAGAACCGCCATAACCAGCCATAACCAACCATAACCGCCATAACCAGCCATAACCAGCCATAACCAGCCATAACCAGCCATAACCAGCCAGAACCGCCATAACCAGCCATAACCAACCATAACCAACCAGAACCGCCATAACCAGCCATAACCAGCCATAACCAGCCATAACCAACCATAACCAACCAGAACCGCCATAACCAGCCATAACCAACCATAACCAACCAGAACCGCCATAACCAGCCATAACCAGCCATAACCAACCATAACCAACCAGAACCGCCATAACCAGCCATAACCAGCCATAACCAGCCATAACCAGCCATAACCAGCCATAACCAACCATAACCAGCCATAACCAGCCATAACCAGCCATAACCAACCAGAACCGCCATAACCAGCCATAACCAACCAGAACCAGCCATAACCAGCCATAACCAGCCATAACCAGCCATAACCAACCAGAACCAGCCATAACCAGCCATAACCAGCCATAACCAGCCATAACCAGCCATAACCAACCAGAACCACCATAACCAACCATAACCAACCATAACCGCCATAACCAGCCATAACCAGCCATAACCAGCCATAACCAGCCATAACCAGCCATAACCGCCATAACCAACCATAACCAACCATAACCAGCCATAACCAGCCATAACCGCCATAACTGCCATAACCAACCATAACCAGCCATAACCAGCCATAACCAACCATAACCAGCCATAACCAGCCATAACCAACCATAACCAGCCATAACCACCATAACCAACCATAACCAGCCATAACCAGCCATAACCAACCATAACCAACCATAACCAGCCATAACCAGCCATAACCAGCCATAACCGCCATAACCGCCATAACCAACCATAACCAGCCATAACCAACCATAACCAGCCATAACCAGCCATAACCAGCCATAACCAACCATAACCAGCCATAACCGCCATAACCAACCATAACCAGCCATAACCAGCCATAACCAGCCATAACCAACCATAACCAGCCATAACCAGCCATAACCGCCATAACCAACCATAACCAGCCATAACCGCCATAACCAACCAGAACCGCCATAACCAGCCATAACCAGCCATAACCAGCCATAACCAGCCATAACCGCCATAACCAACCATAACCAGCCATAACCAGCCATAACCAGCCATAACCGCCATAACCAACCATAACCAGCCATAACCAACCATAACCAGCCATAACCAGCCATAACCGCCATAACTGCCATAACCAACCATAACCAGCCATAACCAGCCATAACCAGCCATAACCAACCATAACCAGCCATAACCAGCCATAACCAACCATAACCAGCCATAACCGCCATAACCAACCATAACCAGCCATAACCAGCCATAACCAACCATAACCAACCATAACCAGCCATAACCGCCATAACCAGCCATAACCAACCATAACCAGCCATAACCGCCATAACCAACCATAACCAACCATAACCAGCCATAACCAACCATAACCAGCCATAACCAGCCATAACCAACCATAACCAGCCATAACCAGCCATAACCAGCCATAACCAGCCATAACCAACCAGAACCGCCATAACCAGCCATAACCAACCATAACCGCCATAACCAGCCATAACCAGCCATAACCAGCCATAACCAGCCATAACCAGCCAGAACCGCCATAACCAACCATAACCAACCAGAACCGCCATAACCAGCCATAACCAGCCATAACCAACCATAACCAACCAGAACCGCCATAACCAGCCATAACCAACCATAACCAACCAGAACCGCCATAACCAGCCATAACCAGCCATAACCAACCAGAACCAACCAGAACCGCCATAACCAGCCATAACCAGCCATAACCAGCCTTAACCAGCCATAACCAGCCATAACCAACCATAACCAGCCATAACCAGCCATAACCAGCCATAACCAGCCATAACCAACCAGAACCGCCATAACCAGCCATAACCAACCAGAACCAGCCATAACCAGCCATAACCAGCCATAACCAGCCATAACCAACCAGAACCAGCCATAACCAGCCATAACCAGCCATAACCAACCAGAACCACCATAACCAACCATAACCAACCATAACCGCCATAACCAGCCATAACCAGCCATAACCAGCCATAACCAGCCATAACCAGCCATAACCGCCATAACCGCCATAACCAACCATAACCAACCATAACCAGCCATAACCAGCCATAACCGCCATAACTGCCATAACCAACCATAACCAGCCATAACCAGCCATAACCAGCCATAACCAACCATAACCAGCCATAACCAGCCATAACCAACCATAACCAGCCATAACCGCCATAACCAACCATAACCAGCCATAACCAGCCATAACCAACCATAACCAACCATAACCAGCCATAACCAGCCATAACCAGCCATAACCGCCATAACCGCCATAACCAACCATAACCAGCCATAACCAACCATAACCAGCCATAACCAGCCATAACCAGCCATAACCAGCCATAACCAACCATAACCAGCCATAACCGCCATAACCAACCATAACCAGCCATAACCAGCCATAACCAACCATAACCAGCCATAACCAACCATAACCAGCCATAACCGCCATAACCAACCATAACCAGCCATAACCAGCCATAACCGCCATAACCGCCATAACCAACCATAACCAGCCATAACCAGCCATAACCAGCCATAACCAACCATAACCAGCCATAACCGCCATAACCAACCATAACCAGCCATAACCAACCATAACCAACCATAACCAGCCATAACCGCCATAACCAGCCATAACCGCCATAACCAACCATAACCAGCCATAACCGCCATAACCAACCATAACCAGCCATAACCAGCCATAACCAGCCATAACCAACCATAACCAGCCATAACCAACCATAACCAGCCATAACCAGCCATAACCGCCATAACCAACCATAACCAACCATAACCGCCATAACCGCCATAACCAACCATAACCAGCCATAACCAGCCATAACCAGCCATAACCAACCATAACCAGCCATAACCAGCCATAACCAGCCATAACCAACCAGAACCAACCAGAACCGCCATAACCAGCCATAACCAGCCATAACCAGCCATAACCGCCATAACCGCCATAACCAACCATAACCAACCATAACCAGCCATAACCAGCCATAACCAGCCATAACAAGCCATAACCGCCATAACCGCCATAACCAACCATAACCAGCCATAACCAGCCATAACCAACCATAACCAGCCATAACCAACCATAACCAGCCATAACCAACCATAACCAGCCATAACCGCCATAACCAGCCATAACCAACCATAACCAACCATAAGCAGCCATAACCGCCATAACCAACCATAACCAGCCATAACCAACCATAACCAGCCATAACCGCCATAACCAACCATAACCAACCATAACCAGCCATAACCAACCATAACCAGCCATAACCAGCCATAACCAACCATAACCAGCCATAACCAACCATAACCAGCCATAACCAACCATAACCAGCCATAACCAGCCATAACCGCCATAACTGCCATAACCAACCATAACCAGCCATAACCAGCCATAACCAGCCATAACCAGCCATAACCAACCATAACCAGCCATAACCGCCATAACCAACCATAACCAGCCATAACCAGCCATAACCAGCCATAACCAACCATAACCAGCCATAACCGCCATAACCAACCATAACCAGCCATAACCAGCCATAACCAGCCATAACCAACCATAACCAGCCATAACCAACCATAACCAGCCATAACCGCCATAACCAACCATAACCAGCCATAACCGCCATAACCGCCATAACCAGCCATAACCAGCCATAACCAACCATAACCAGCCATAACCGCCATAACCAACCATAACCAGCCATAACCAACCATAACCAGCCATAACCAACCATAACCAGCCATAACCGCCATTACCAACCATAACCAGCCATAACCGCCATAACCAACCATAACCAGCCATAACCAGCCATAACCAACCATAACCAACCATAACCAGCCATAACCGCCATAACCAACCATAACCAGCCATAACCAGCCATAACCAACCATAACCAACCATAACCAACCATAACCAGCCATAACCAACCATAACCAGCCATAACCAACCATAACCGCCATAACCAACCATAACCAACCATAACCAGCCATAACCAACCATAACCAACCATAACCAGCCATAACCAGCCATAACCGCCATAACTGCCATAACCAACCATAACCAGCCATAACCAGCCATAACCAGCCATAACCAACCATAACCAGCCATAACCAGCCATAACCAACCATAACCAGCCATAACCGCCATAACCAACCATAACCAGCCATAACCAGCCATAACCAACCATAACCAACCATAACCAGCCATAACCGCCATAACCAGCCATAACCAACCATAACCAGCCATAACCGCCATAACCAACCATAACCAACCATAACCAGCCATAACCAACCATAACCAGCCATAACCAGCCATAACCAACCATAACCAGCCATAACCAGCCATAACCAGCCATAACCAGCCATAACCAACCAGAACCGCCATAACCAGCCATAACCAGCCATAACCAGCCATAACCAGCCAGAACCGCCAGAACCAGCCATAACCAACCATAACCAACCAGAACCGCCATAACCAGCCATAACCAGCCATAACCAACCATAACCAACCAGAACCGCCATAACCAGCCATAACCAACCATAACCAACCAGAACCGCCATAACCAGCCATAACCAGCCATAACCAACCATAACCAACCAGAACCGCCATAACCAGCCATAACCAGCCATAACCAGCCATAACCAGCCATAACCAGCCATAACCAACCATAACCAGCCATAACCAGCCATAACCAGCCATAACCAGCCATAACCAACCAGAACCGCCATAACCAGCCATAACCAACCAGAACCAGCCATAACCAGCCATAACCAGCCATAACCAGCCATAACCAACCAGAACCAGCCATAACCAGCCATAACCAGCCATAACCAGCCATAACCAGCCATAACCAACCAGAACCACCATAACCAACCATAACCAACCAGAACCGCCATAACCAGCCATAACCAGCCATAACCAGCCATAACCAGCCATAACCAGCCATAACCGCCATAACCAACCATAACCAGCCATAACCAGCCATAACCGCCATAACTGCCATAACCAACCATAACCAGCCATAACCAGCCATAACCAGCCATAACCAACCATAACCAGCCATAACCAGCCATAACCAACCATAACCAGCCATAACCGCCATAACCAACCATAACCAGCCATAACCAGCCATAACCAACCATAACCAACCATAACCAGCCATAACCAGCCATAACCGCCATAACCGCCATAACCAACCATAACCAGCCATAACCAACCATAACCAGCCATAACCAGCCATAACCAACCATAACCAGCCATAACCGCCATAACCAACCATAACCAGCCATAACCAGCCATAACCAGCCATAACCAACCATAACCAGCCATAACCAACCATAACCAGCCATAACCGCCATAACCAACCATAACCAGCCATAACCAGCCATAACCGCCATAACCGCCATAACCAGCCATAACCAGCCATAACCAGCCATAACCAGCCATAACCAACCATAACCAGCCATAACCGCCATAACCAACCATAACCAGCCATAACCAGCCATAACCAACCATAACCAACCATAACCAGCCATAACCGCCATAACCAACCATAACCAGCCATAACCGCCATAACCAACCATAACCAGCCATAACCGCCATAACCGCCATAACCAACCATAACCAGCCATAACCAACCATAACCAGCCATAACCGCCATAACCAACCATAACCAACCATAACCGCCATAACCGCCATAACCAACCATAACCAGCCATAACCAGCCATAACCAACCATAACCAGCCATAACCAGCCATAACCAGCCATAACCAACCAGAACCAACCAGAACCGCCATAACCAGCCATAACCAGCCATAACCAGCCATAACCGCCATAACCGCCATAACCAACCATAACCAACCATAACCAGCCATAACCAGCCATAACCAGCCATAACCGCCATAACCGCCATAACCAACCATAACCAGCCATAACCAGCCATAACCAACCATAACCAGCCATAACCAACCATAACCAGCCATAACCAACCATAACCAGCCATAACCGCCATAACCAACCATAACCAGCCATAACCAACCATAACCAACCATAAGCAGCCATAACCAACCATAACCAGCCATAACCAGCCATAACCAACCATAACCAGCCATAACCGCC
>NC_137684.1:25205280-25217780 GCF_963989245.1 Nansenia antarctica | reverse complement strand
AGTGTTAGCTGTTAGTTTAATGTTGACAGTCACTGCGTGAGCTTAGAATGATAAGGTTCTATCTCCGTTTAGAATGATAAGGTTCTATCTCCGTTTAGAATGAGAAGGTTCTATCTCCGTTTAGGGCAGTTCAGAGATATTGAGCGTCAACGTTTTTACATTCCATTATGTTTTGTGAGATGGAACCTTTGTATTTTATGAATTACTAACTCAAAAATGTCAACATTTAAAAAAATGTTTTAACACCACACAGGCATTAATAAACACCTAATGGATCAGATTATGTAAAAAAAACAAAACTAAATTTTGACCAAAAATGGAGATGGAACCTTATAATTCTAACGTCACGACTTGAGACATAGCTAGGTTGCTACTTTAGTAAACCAGCTAGTTGTCAGTGGATGATGATGATGATGATAGGCCACAACTTAGTCTTAGCATAACCGTGTGAAAGACAAAGTCTGGACGGTGCCATGGTCATGGTCATGGGGACTGATGGTGTTAAGCTCTTGTCATTATGTACTGATGATGGTCTTGTCTTTTGACAGGTAGCTAATTAGTTGTTCCTGCATTAGCTATAGCCATGTCGTCTAGTTGACACTAATAATGTCTTCTAGTTTAAACAATCATGCCACCGAATAAGGATCCTTCCCTTTTTGTTGTGAAGCCCCTAGAATAGCTAGTTTAGTTTAGCCGACTACTACTAGTATGTCGCTACTGTAATCTTCCCACAACATTTGACCCAGTGTGATGTGGGTTAGAAATGATAAGGGTGTTGAGCTACCACCTCCCTTCACTACAGTAAGGATGTTGAGGTTATGCTATAGGACCTGGCCTAGTCGAAGTCGCCTCTAGACTTGTGAATCTTCGAGAAGAAGAACATCTTCTAAATGTCAGACATGTCAAAGCACCACCACTACTACTACTAGTAGGCCTGATGTCTTTTCATCTGGTATGCTATGCATCCACTGGCACTGTTGTTTGTTGTTGGCGCTAACTGCTTTGTGTGTTTGTTAAACCATGCCTGGTCTTGCCACAACAAGAGAGAACCACAATTGCCTGAACAACCCGTAGTTCAACATATTTTAGTTGGTATACCATTCCAAACATCTTCCAGTCTTTAAGGTCGTTTTATTGCTCATCTGTCTGTGGTTGATGGTCACATGTCACTCTGATTTCCTGGTCGGTGTCTTTCATGGTCACGCATAGCACTCCTGACATGATCACCTGCATCATGGCATATTGAGGCAGTGACCCCCATGTTTTTGTAACATGCCCGAATACACCTAATGCAGGTCTAGTTGTGGTTGGAAGCGAACTTGACTGTGCCTTCTAAAGACCTCTTTACCCACCACTACGTGTTAAATAATAATACAAAATTAAAAAGTAATCCTTCCATTTTGACTGCCAATGCTCCTAGAATTGTGTGTGTGTGCTCCTAGCATTTTGTTTTTGTTATGGTATATAGATGATTCACTTTCTTTAGACAGATGTACCGTACTTGTACGTACTGTTGTAAGTCGCCTTGGATAAAAGCGTCTGCTAAATGTAAAACTATTTGTAAAATTATATGACAGGCTGACAATGTTATCGGTTCTAAGGGTTCCAATATTCAGGCTACTGTATCCCACCCAATTTCCAACTTGCACTCAAATGGAAACATACGCAGAGGCAGAGTGCTATCCCCTGGAAGTCTTTCTGACCAGTAGGTTAGCTGTAACTTTCAGCCCTGGTTCAAAACATCAGGGAAGGGGTGGAACTTAGCTAGCTAATAGTTGTTCGGCATTAGCTAGCCATGTCGTCTAGTTTACATAATGCCACCGAATAAGGATCCTTCCCTTTTTTTGTGAAGCCCCAAAATAGCTAGTTCAGCCGTCTTTCTGACCAGTAGGTTAGCTGTAACTTTCAGCCCTGGTTCAAAACCTTCAGGGAAGAAGGAGTGGAACAAAAGGCGTACATGGCATTCCTCAGGCCTTTTTCTGAAAGGAAAAATAAAAGGAAAGCTGCTGGATGCTGATTAAAGAGGGGAGGAATCTCTTAGTCCCCTGGCTGGAGGAGGAGACCTTGGAGAAAGGTTAGCTGTGCCCACATGGTTCTCACAGGACGGCCAAGGCTGTGTGCAGACCTTGAGAGAACCCTCGCTGCTTTCAGACAGACTCGCAGCTTCAAACAAACTGCATCAGATTCAGAAACGCTGCCTGCCTGATATGGATGACCTTTATTTCATCTGAACTGGACATTTTTTTCCCGGGGTCGTACGACATGCAGTTAGGTAAAAACACAGACATACAACCAACATACAGTCTAAGAGTTTGGCTAGCTACCTCTTATTTAAACATTGCTGGTAGGGATATGGGCTACATGGCCACTTAGTTTTTTTAATAATAATTAATATAATAATAATTATTATATATATTATTTGAATATTTTCCTATGCCTTCTGCCTGGTAGGGGTACTGTAGCTCATACTGATCATAGAGTAGATGTGTGGGGTCAATGATGACGACGTTGCCTTGTGTTATTATTTGAGACATACGTTATTGTGATACTCCCGAACTGAAGGGTATGTCATGAAATGAGCTATACATATTCAGGATGATCAAAGTTAGCAGGATTCAATTATTGTCAAGTTCAGGTTCAGGCTTCCTCGATAATAATAATAATAACAACTGTATAGCGCTTTTCCTGCAAACGTTGCAGTTCAAAGTGCTCCAATCATTATATAATCATAATATAATTATGTCGATGTCATAACAATTATTCTGATCGAACACCTGCCGCTAGGCTAATTGAAATGCTATATCACTCTACAGGACAAGTACAAGTCCTATTTAGCTCACCTTGTTCATGACCAATATTTTGGTGTTCATTTGAGTGTAGAATAGTAATATATTCCATTTAGCTGACGCTTTTATCCAAAGCGACTTACATTGCAGTGAGTGCATACATTTCAGTATATATGGTCCCAGGGGGAATAGTTTGATGTGGTTGATCTCTTGGGGACAGTCTCTGATGTGTGATGTCGTTTAACCCACTCCATCCAGAGCATCCCTTCAGCCATCTGACTGACCAACTGGAAAGTGGCGGTTTGAAGTTTTTTAACCCACAGAAGCTAAACGATCCAAGATATGGTGAGTAAAAAAAATAATGCTTGCGTTCATGTTGACAGCCCTATTTTAAAAAAATGATAGCCTCAAGTTGTTTGTCATGTCATGTAGAAATGTTTGCTGAGAGTGTCAATGTTTTCCATCCCCTTCCTTCTTCCCGCTCTGTAGAGAAGCTGCCTCTGTCCATCCGTGTCCTGCTGGAAGCAGCCATACGGAAGTGTGATGGCTTCTACGTTAAAGAGGAGGACGTCCAGAACATTCTGGACTGGCACCAGCAGCAGAATGTGACGGAGGTTCCGTTCCCTCCGGCCCGAGTCCTGCTGCAGGACTTCACGTGAGTACCTCCTCTCCCTCACAACTCAGTTTTAAACGCCAATTAAAGACTCATCTGTTTAGGCAGGCCGGTAGTCACCTATAGCCATCTCTAGGGATGCTCCGATTTATCGGCCACCGATTTAAATCGGCCGATTTCACTCCAAATGACTCGATCGGTGATCGGCAAAAATGGCCGATCGCAAAAAACGATCTTTTTTTTTTTTTTTTTTTTTTTTTTTCCTGGGGAAGACAGATAACTGAACAGAAAACATAGGAGGACGTAACAGTATGTAAACCATGAAGGCCACGTTTATGATGTCTTTTATACAGCCATATCGACTGACTTGGGCTTCAGGCCCTAACTGGGTGATAGGCCAGACCTTTACTATGCCATAAAAATGGGTCTGCGTTTGCTTGGTGCCTAATGGATCAAAACTTTTGTCTAAAAAGCAAAAAATATTTAGGCTATCCAGTCAGTTATGTATTTTTTTAAAAACCGGTATCGGTTGATCTTGAGGAAACAAATCGGTGATCGGTATCGGCCCCAGAAATCCAGATCGGAGCATCCCTAGCCATCTCATGTTCCTGTTTATGTTCTGTTTATGTTGTCCCTTTGGGGTATTCCTCTGTTTTATCACCCATTTTATCCCTTATTTTTGATGTAAAGCACCCTGTGCATCCGTGCTGTGAAGGGCGCTATAGAAATAAAGTTTTACTTACTTACATCAACAGCTGCAACGTTTGCAGGAAAAGCACTATACAAATAAAAAGTTATTATTCTTATTCTTATTATATTTCCCCCTTCCCCCCCTAAGCTGTGGAGGGGGGGGGGGGGGGGGGGGGGGGAGTAGGCCAGTGACACTACTCGGAAAAGGCAGCGTTCTTGCCTTCAGTTGGTTATGCGCCAAATGAACTATTTACAAAACACAGCCTTTAGTTCACTGCTCTGATTCAATCATAACAGCAGGCAAATCGCACACATCTCCCATCCGTTTACAGACAGCTCAACTGGCCAATGGTGTACTTATTTTGAGGGTTATGGTTGAATTTTAGGGAATTGTTAGTGTTAGGCTTGAATTTGAGCAAATTGAGTCTTGAAAGTCCTTGAAAGGTGCTTGAATTTGATGTTTCAGAAGGTGTGGGAACCCTGAATAATTGTCTCTTCCCCTCTTCTGTCCTGTCCACACAGGGGGATCCCTGCCATGGTGGACCTGGCTGCCATGAGAGACGCGCTGACCAAACACGGAGTGGACCCCAGCCTCGTCAACCCTGTGTGCCCCACCGACCTCATCGTGGACCACTCTCTACAGATCGACTTCAGCAAATGGTGAAGCACTCTCAGGACAATCTCCTAGAACTTGTTGCAGGGCCCACAAAGAGTGGAGGCAATTCATTTAGCGATTGTGATTGATGATCCCTGCCTCCCTCAGCTGGCTGTGTAGTAGTGACTTCTACTGGGTGATTGAAGCAACACGACATTGCTTCAAGTTGCACACAATCCTCTTCTGTTAGCCCGGAAGCTAAACTCATCATTTAAACCAATCAGGTCTAACGTGCCGTCGTCCTTTCTCTGCAGTGCCATCCAGAACGCCCCCAACCCAGGTGGAGGTGACGGCCACGGCCACGGGCCCCCCCTCCGCCCCTCCCCAGCCAGACCCCCATCCAGAGGAGGCTCCCAGTGCGGAGGAGGAGGAGGCCAGAGTTGCAGCAAAGCGGGCTGCGGTGACGCCCCCTCCACCCCAGGCAGAGCTGCCCAGCAGATAGAGAACACCCCCCTCCTCTGCCCCTTCCACCTGAAGCCCGTCTCAGAGTGAGTCACGGACCACCGCACCTGTCATCCCAGCAGCACCCGGAAACACAAGCAGGGTTCACACACACACACACACACACACACACACACACACACACACACACACACACACACACACATATATGTACAGGATTCCCACGGGTCCATGAAATCCTTTAAAGTTTGTGAATTTGAGAAAAAGTAAATAATGTATTCAAAAATGTTTTACTTAGCTCGTCAACTAGTTCTGTCTCAAACTATGCCGTGTTGGGTCCTTGAATTTGAGGAAATTGAGTCTTGATAGTCCTTGAAAGGTGCTTGAATTTGATGTTTCAGAAGGTGTGGGAACCCCGTCTATTCTATTGTTACTCATCTCCTGAATAATATTTGGGGACGTAACACCCCTTTATCAACTGGGAGAAATGTTTAATTATTATTATTATTTAAACAAATAAATAATAATAATCCTTTCTCTTGGGAGGGGGCGGCGGGCCCCCCAAGGCAATTGTAGGGGAAACACTGCAACCAAATGGCAATCCAAACAAAGCACTGATAACGACAGAGCCCTGAGTCATCAATAGGGAAGGATTCACATCCGTCTCGTTGTGTTTCACAGACCTGAAACGTCTCTGAAGAACCAGGAGTTGGAGCTGATCAGAAACAAAGAGAGGCTGCAGTTCTTCAAGGTGAGGTTCTCCATGGTGCTTACCAGGGACAGACGCTACTCAACACAGGCTGAGGCTAACACTGAGACGTTACTCATACTCAACACAGGCTGAGGCTAACACTGAGACGTTACTCATACTCAACACAGGTGGAGGCTAACACTGAGACACATTACTCAACACAGGTGGAGGCTAACACTGAGACACATTACTCAACACAGGTGGAGGCTAACACTGAGACACATTACTCAACACAGGTCGAGGCTGACACTGAGACACATTACTCAACACAGGTCGAGGCTAACACTGAGACACATTACTCAACACAGGCTGAGGCTAACACTGAGACGTTACTCATACTCAACACAGGCTGAGGCTGACACTGAGACACATTACTCAACACAGGCTGAGGCTGACACTGAGACACATTACTCATACTCAACACAGGCTGAGGCTAACACTGAGACACATTACTCAACACAGGCTGAGGCTAACACTGAGACGTTACTCATACTCAACACAGGTGGAGGCTAACACTGAGACACATTACTCAACACAGGCTGAGGCTAACACTGAGACACATTACTCAACACAGGCTGAGGCTAACACTGAGACGTTACTCCACACTCATCATCCTCCTTCTCCTCCCCCCCCACAGTGGTGCTCCAAAACCTTCAAGAACGTGAACGTGGTCCCTCCTGACGTGGGCACGGTCCACCAGGTGAACCTGGAGTACCTGTCCAGGGTGGTGCAGGAGAGCGGGGGCCTCCTCTACCCAGACAGCGTGGTGGGCACAGACTCTCACACCACCATGATCAACGGCCTGGGCATCCTGGGCTGGGGTAAGTAACACACCACTACCTCATACATACTAGGGGTGCAACGGTTCAGTTGGCCCACGGTTCGGTACGGTTCGGTATTTTGGGTCACGGTTTTCGGTACGGTTCGGTTCAGAAACAAATGCTACTATTTATTTACAAACTGTTACTTTACTTTATTTTGCTTATACATAATATGGAACTTTAACATACACATGTATATGTTATGTATATAATGTATATATAATTGTATATAAACAAAAAACACTTTCAAATGTCCAAAAATAAATAAACACTTTCGAAAGTAAAAGTGCACTTTAGCCTTGACAGCTGGTAGCCCGTATACAAACAGGAGGAAAACAAATTCACACTACAAAAGTAACACTTTCCACATAGCGTTCCAACATGTCATGTGTTGTATTCCAACGAGTTGCGACATCGTGGATTAATTTGTGTTTTGGTAAGTCTAACATATCTTGTTTAATTGTCAGAATATGGTGGGCTGTGGTGCTTTTGTGGAAGAAAGTGACTGCATGTCTGATCTTACCCAGGAGGCGGGACACCGGGGTTATTGCCACTGCCTTCTTGGCGGCGAGATTTACGACGTGCGCAAAGCAGCCGATCTGTGGCCCCAGTCCACCAGCTTCATGGATCGCATTTACGATATTTGCTGCGTTGTCTGTTGTTACGGGAATTGTTATGTTTGGCCTCTCCAACTTCCACTCAGTCACTGCATTTGTTAGTTCCTCTGCCAGGTGCGCGCTGGTATGGCTTTCGTATAGTGGACGAGTTTGCAGTACTGCGCTCTTCATCTCCCAATCCGGTGACATGTAGTGGACCGTGACAGTGAGGTAACTCTCCGTTGCCCGGGAGGTCCAACCCTCCGTAGTCAGTGCAAAGCTCTGTGTTTTTGCCAAATCGTCTTCAATGCCTCTGCGCGTTGTTTGGTAAATACCGGGGATTATTTTGGTGCTGAATGATGTACGGGAGGGGACACTGTAACGGGGCTCGAGAGTTTTTATCAGATTTCAAAAACCCAAATCTCCAACCACCGAAAAGGGCTGCAAATCCTTTGCAATGAACATCCCCACTGCATTGGTTATTTTTTTGTGTTTCTCTGAAGTGGTAGTGTACGTCTGTCCGAACGCATCAGAGAGAGACTGCTGTCTGCTAACTGACGCTACCTGACTGGCTTTCCTGCTCCCAGTCAGTGTTATCGTTGAGTGGTAGCGGCGAATATGCTGGTTCATGTTAGAGGTGCAACCATTTGCATATGGCACACGCTTTAAGCAGAGCTTGCAGACAGTAATATTTCTGTCCACTGTTTTCCCCCCCTTATTGTCGTATTCAACGGGAAAAGCGAAATGACCCCACACCGCAGACTTGTAGGAATCCAGGGCTTCCTCAAACTGTTGCGGCGCTCTCAGAGCTAATTTACGAACGCAGCCAAATCGCAGCATAAACCGAAAACCGTCACGGTTCACTAGTGAATTGAGCCGTGGAACGCAAACCGTACCGTCCGTAAAAAAACCGAGAACCGTTGCACCCCTAATACATACAGGCTTTAATGCTGGGTTATTACTACCTCATACATACAGGCTTTAATGCTGGGTTATTATTACCGATAATCACAGGGAAACAGGCATATATCTGCCAGAACACCACCTAGAGTGTTTTGTTGTACAGTGCATCCGGAAAGTATTCACACCCCTTCACTTTTCCACATTTTGTTATGTTACAGCTAGGGGTGGGCATCAATGATCGACGATCGATAATTGATCGATAAGGATCTTGGTCGATCACAAAATATTTTGCTCGATAATCGTTAACTCTTTGACTGCCAGCCATGTTCAGAGCGGAGAGCTCCACACTGCCAGACTTTTGGGGCATTTTCGCTGAACTTTGAAGACCCACCAAATATTGACTTTTCGGACTACATAAACATTGAACATATCTACCAAAACTTTAGACTCGCTTCTTTCATCAGAAAAAGAAAGTTTGTTTCTAGCCTCTTTGAGTGTTTAGAAACCGGCCGTAGAACAAAGGGTGGTTTCAGCAAAAACACCTGATTTTGACCAATAAACAGAGAAAACGAGCTTTTTCTGCAGAACTTTTTTTTTTTTTTTTTTCTTTCTGCACTTTTTCTGTATCATCCGACTCTGAACTGTTTGAAGAGTCGCGCGATGGCCGCGCTGCTCCGCAATGCTCCGCGCCGCGTTTGATCCGTTTCGCCATTACTACAACCCACAGCAAGCCACTTCCTTCTCCAGGCTTTTATCGAACTAGGGCTGCCACAAACGATTATTTTCATAGTCGACTAGTCACCGATTATTTTAACGATTAGTCGACTAATCGGATCATAAATTACAGCTTATCGCACAATTACTCAATCGCTCTTATTTAGCTATCATCTTCTAAATCAGCTTCTAAATTTAGCTTGAAGTTCTTAGTTGTTGTTGTAGGCATGTGCTAACTAAAAATAAAGACAATTAAAATGATTGTTCACTCAAAAATAGATATTTTAATGAACTTTGCAGATTTATTTCTGGCATCACTTGCATGTAATGTAATGTAAAGAGTAGTAGAGGGTGCAAACTGCTGAGTAAAATGAGGTAGGCTAGGCACTAGGCAACCAAAAGAATACAAAAACAAAAATAAATACTTGTACAGAGTACAAAAGTTTTGCTTTGCTTCTCATAGTAGAACGCGCCTTCTTAGCACTGTAACGTTAAGACAACATTTTTAGCTATTTGATAAGTATCGCTTTGATCAAGGACCCCAATTGAAATAAGCCAGTGGCTTTCTTGGGTTTTTATCCTTTTAGTTGACCTTGTATGTAATATGTACTTTCATGTACCTACTTCTGCAAATCTTCTAATAAAGTTTTCAATCAATCAATCAATGACAACGTAAAATAATGTAAGAAGGCTTTTAACGTAACGATATCGTTAGCCAATAACAAGCTAACTAGCTTACCGAGACGAGCCATCGTCTTCCTCGTCATCTGCCACAATGTGCTTCCTTTTTAGATGCTCGCGCATCATAGACGTGCTGCCATGATAAGCGAGTTCAGTGTTGCAAATTTTACATTTTACATTCTTTTTTTCAACGTTGTGGTTGAAATGCTCCCACACTTTAGAGGTACGAGGACAGGAAGACATTTCTCTGTTTGTTTTTCCGGGGAAGTCACGTGTGCCCCGGATGACCGACACTGCGCATGTACATCAAAGACACTGGGAGACGCTAGCCAGTGGCAGCTTCAGGGAAGAAAAACGAATGCTTATCGAATGAAATGAATGGTCTTTATTGTCATTGATATAGTACAGGTACCAAACAACGACATTTGGGAGTAGGGGCTCCCCTGGTGCTAGGCAAAAAAAAAAAAAAAACGCTTATTTCAGCTCCCAAAAAACATGCGACTACGGCGATTACCAAATATGTCGGCGACGATTTTGGTAGTCGACGTCGTCGTGACTAGTCGACTAACCGTGGCAGCCTTATATCGAACTACTGCCCCCATCTGGGACCGAAATACATTACACCCAAGTCTGAAATTCACTCGCTAGGTGTAGAACATGTCAATAACGCGATCCCCGCGCAAAAAAATAATAATCTATAAGACGCCAATTGGCGTCTTTGGCAGTCAACGTTACTATTCTATAAGATGCCAACTGGCGTCTTTGGCAGTCAATGAGTTAATATATATATTTTTTTTTTTTATAATAATAATAATGGAAATTAGTTTGTCCACGTGTCACCAGATTGCGTTCGTCTCTCACCCCTGAACATGTTAACATGATCATCTTTCTGAACAAGAACCAGTAGGCCTGCCGCCTACAGTCTCTCGCTGGAGTTTAAATTTAAGTTAAGCTGGACGCTCTTAAGGACACTAACGTTTTCAGTCATCCTCCTATTTGTGAGTAACTGTTTTTTTTACTGCTCCTATGGTGAGTTACTTATTTTCTATATTTTTATTTATAACGTAAAATGTGTTTTTAAGTTAAACAATTTAGGCTACTCACTGCCTTGTTTACGAGGATTGTTATCTGACTGTAGTGTCTAGTTTGAATGTGAATGAATGAATGTGTGCAATAGCAACACAAATGAAGTTTTTTCCCCAAAGAAAAAAAAACAAAACTTTTTTTTTTTTATGGAAAAAATGCTTATCGATTAATCGATAATTTATCGTTAATTCTTGCGATTATCGAAAAAGAAATTTTGATCGTTTGCCCAGCCCTAGTTACAGCCTTATTCCAAAATGGAAAAGTGAAAAAAGTATATATTTTTTAAATCTTGCAAATGTATTAAAAAAATAAAAATTATAATAATATCAAATGTACATAAGTCTTCACTCCCTTTGCTATGACACTCAAAACGGAGCTCAGGTGCATCCTGTTTTTATTTTTATTTTTTTTATTTATAAGTTTGCAAAGATTAAAAAAAAAAATAAGGCTGTAACATAACACAATGTGGAAAAAGTGAAGGGGTGTCAATACTTTCCGGATGCGCTGTATCTACCTAGCAACAATATTGTGATTGGCTACAACATAATAATTTCTGCATTTTATTTGAATAAAGTCACCCATGGCACTCTAGAATGTTGACCATCTGGGATCTCTCTCTCTCTCTCTCTCTCTCTCTCTCTCTCTCTCTCTCTCTCTCTCTCTCTCTCTCTCTCTCTCTCTCTCTCTCTCTCTCTCTCTCTCTCTCTCTCTCTCTCTCTCTCTCTCTCTCTCTCTCTCTCTCTCTGCCAGGGGTAGGAGGGATCGAGTCTGAGGCCGTGATGTTGGGCCAGCCTGTCTCTCTGACGCTCCCCCAGGTGGTGGGCTGCAAACTAGTGGGATCCATCAGCACTCTGGCCACATCCATAGACATCGTCCTGGGAATCACTAAGGTACGTACATGAGAGGACATAGACACAGTCCTGTATCACTAAGGTACATGAGAGGACATAGACACAGTCCTGTATCACTAAGGTATGTACATGAGAGGACATAGACACAGTCCTGTATCACTAAGGTACGTACATGAGAGACATAGACACAGTCCTGTATCACTAAGGTACGTACATGAGAGGACATAGACACAGTCCTGTATCACTAAGGTACGTACATGAGAGGACATAGACAGTCCTGTATCACTAAGGTACGTACATGAGAGGACATAGACACAGTCCTGTATCACTAAGGTACGTCCATGAGAGGACATAGACACAGTCCTGAATCACTAAGGTACGTCCATGAGAGGACACAGACACAGTCCTGTATCACTAAGGTACGTACATGAGAGGACATAGACAGTCCTGTATCACTAAGGTACGTCCATGAGAGGACATAGACAGTCCTGTATCACTAAGGTACGTCCATGAGAGGACATAGACAGTCCTGTATCACTAAGGTACGTCCATGAGAGGACATAGACAGTCCTGTATCACTAAGGTACGTCCATGAGAGGACATAGACACAGTCCTGTATCACTAAGGTACGTACATGAGAGGTCATAGACAGTCCTGTATCACTAAGGTACGTCCATGAGAGGACATAGACACAGTCCTGTATCACTAAGGTACGTACATGAGAGGACATAGACACAGTCCTGTATCACTAAGGTACGTACATGAGAGGACATAGACAGTCCTGTATCACTAAGGTACGTACATGAGAGGACATAGACACAGTCCTGTATCACTAAGGTACGTCCATGAGAGGACATAGACACAGTCCTGAATCACTAAGGTACGTCCATGAGAGGACACAGACACAGTCCTGTATCACTAAGGTACGTCCATGAGAGGACATAGACAGTC
>NC_137684.1:25160280-25200280 GCF_963989245.1 Nansenia antarctica | reverse complement strand
GGATTGAGGTGAGTTAAAGGGCTCTTTATAACACAGTGCTTTGAAAAAGTATTTTTTACAGCCGACCACCTCATCTGTGAAACATGGTGATTGATGGTGTTTGTTTAGCTGCCGCCAGCTAGTTTCACTCTGGTTGACTCTTAACAGTCTAGAGTTTGTCTCTTTTCCAGAAAGGAAACACGTTTTGGAACAACCTGGAATGTCCAGACTCTTTGGTTTTCCCATGGGATCCCAAATCAACGTATATCCGCTCGCCTCCTTTCTTCAACAAACTTGTGAGTATATAACTGAATATACAATGTTTTTCCCACTAATGAAGCCCAAGTTGATAATCAATTGGTTAAATAAATTCAGATCAGGAGCAACAGAGCAATTGCCTCATTGAAGAAGACTTTTTTTTAAGACTACTACTTAGTAGTATGGACTAGGGGTGGGACGATTAGAAAATGTCATGTCACGATTATCGTGGGCAAAATAATCGCGATCCACGATATTATCGCGAGAATTAAAAAATTATATATACTGTATATATTTTTCTTTTTTTTTAATGCCAATAAAACACACTGTAATCACTTTAACTTAGATTTTGTTGTATTTTTAGGACATTTTAAATCAGTAATTCAGATTCTAGTGGCACATATCTCTGGCCATAATCCGGGTCCTTAATGTGGTATATGAGGTCAAAATCCTAAGTATGACAAAAATGGCTCAAATAGCCCCAGCCCTCTAAGGGTTAAGAAAGAGCAATTCCTTTTCGGCCAATCGGCACCTTTCATTAACCTACACAAGGAAGTTTAAAGAACGCACTCCCAGTGTTGCCAACTTCCAGAGCCCCTTGGCGACTTAATTAGTCAAAAGCGACCAGCGACAAATCTAACTTCCTTTTCTGGTCATTTGGGGGAAATACTGTAAAGCATCTAACATATCCTGTATTCCACGGTTCACGTTACAACCGAGCTCAGGAGAGACGAGTAGGGATACAGTCTATGGCGAGCGAGGGTTGCCGTCTCCTCTCTCCCGCAACACTCACTCCCGCGGCCAGTCTGATAGCAGCCGCGGGGAGCGTACCGTTGTGCGCGCGGCTCATGTGAGGAATTGCAATTATATTACAGTAACAGTCGCTAACTTGACTGCAAAAGTAATGTAGACTAGGCTGAAAAATAGCGCCAGACATTTGTTATACACAGTTTATTCATAACATACGATTATGACGATTATTCAAATAATTAAAATTCTCCACGATTAAGTTATCGCGGGTGTTTTTATCGCGATTAACGATAAAAACGATAATCGTCCCATCCCTAGTATGGACCAGAAATCACAAAATGACCCCGCCTCAGTTCGGAAGTGTTAGCTGCTTTTGTCACTGATAATGTTTCCTTGCAGTTATTTACTGAGCAAATAAGCAGAATGTTTGCCTGTGTGCTTTGTGTTATATATATTTAAATACATTTAAACAGGCCCTCAAAACCAACCTCTTCAAGCTTGCCTTCACCAGTTAACCCTCTCCCCCTCCCCTTCCCATGCGTCCCCAGCACTACCTTAATTAGACCCCTATACTTTCTTTTATTTATTTTGTTTCCTTTTATTATTACTACTCAATCTTTTCAGTTTGTAAAGCGTCTTTGAGTGTCTAGAAAAGCACTATCAGTCTAATGTATTATTATTATTATTATTATTATTATAAATAATGTTTGATTTAACGTCTCTGTTTCAGTCTAAAGAGGCCCAGTCCCCAAGGTCGATAGAGAACGCCCACGCTCTGCTCTTCCTGGGGAACAAGGTGACCACAGACCACATCTCCCCTGCTGGGAGCATCGCACGTGTCAGTGCTGCTGCCAAATACCTGCTGAGCACACGGTGAGAACCTCACTACTCTAATAATAATAATAATTCATTGTATTTATATAGCGCTTTTCCGAGGCTCAAAGACGCTGACAATATGGGAAAAACAGAAAACACAGAACCAGCAAGCAACAGATAACATGAGCACATAGAACACAGTTAACGAACGGGGAATACAGTAATGCCCAGGAGGGGGGTGACAGGGTTAGGGGAAATGGTTAGGGTTAGGGGAGGTTGTATGCATGTCGAGGGGGGGTGGCAGGGTTAGGGGAGATGGTTAGGGGTAGGGAAGGTTGTATGCGTGGGAGAACAGGTAGGTTTTGAGGTGGGATTTAAAAGTGGAGAGTGAGGGTGGGATTTAAAAGTGGAGAGTGAGGGTGGTCTCTGAGTGGTTGAGGGAGAGAGTTCCAGAGGCGGGGTGCAGCTCGTGAAAAGACACTGTTCTCCAAACTCTGTTAGACAGTTCCCAGTCCAGGAGAAACTGTATTTTGACAGGTGAAAGTTTTCTCAGGGGTATTATCGAGTTAGGATAGCGGGCTGCTGCTGGACATAACTCAATAACAAAGATACCATCCTGAAAACAACCTGGGTCATTTTTTACAACAGCACAGTTGCATTAAAAATGTTAAACAAAGATGTCAAAGTAGTGAAACATCCCTTTGAGTAATAATGTTGTACTGCAATCCCTCTCTCACAGTCTTACTCCACGAGAGTTCAACTCCTACGGCGCCCGTAGAGGCAACGACGCAGTGATGACCCGAGGAACCTTCGCCAGCATCAAGCTCCAGAACCGCTTCATCGGCAAACCTGGACCCAAGACCCTGCACATCCCCTCAGGCCAGACGGTGAGTGAGAAGGATGAGGTGATGACAGCAGATTCTGTCTGCCAGACTGAGGTTCTATTGTGGTCGGAGGTCTGGAAGGTCTTCTCCAGAATGTTCTGTCTCTCAGACAGGACTGCATTATTCTTTGGTAATTGAGCAGAAAAAGAAAACAGCTCTCTATTCTGAGTAACGAGTTGAACACGTAGATGAGGACTGGGTGAATCTGTCCTTTGACAGAAGAGAAGGATGTCTGTAGACCGTATAAGAATGGCAGTTTCCACTGGAAGGTTTGGCTGAGACTTTTGGCTATGTTTTGTTAATAGCAAAGCATATCTAATATTAATAATCTGACTCCAATGTAATTATCACTGTGCAAAGAATAGTAGAGTTTGTGCAAGAATGGTCAAATAGAATGAATCATATGAGGCTTTAACAATACTGTATACTCCTACAATTAGGCAAATACTTCATACATTCTACCCTCAATGATAAATGACAGATAGAGAGAGAGAGAGACAGAGAGAGTTGACTACAGGACGAGATCCTCACAATGGAACAAAGCAAAGAGAACAAGCTGTTCCCTGACTTCTGCTTTTATATCGCTCCACAACCACAGTATTTACATTAGCAGCTGTCGACAAGGGTTATATATCAACTCTCTCGCCGTGTGTACATGTGCCAAGTGTATGTGACGTCAGCCATGTTGTTTAAACAGGATGTGTTTTTCATGTGTGTAGTTCTGTTAGCTCAGGGTATCCGCGGTGTCTTGAAAAGTATTCAAAGTTGATAAATCAATTTTGGGAAAAGTATTAAAAAGTCTTATCACGTTTTTATGAGGTCTTGAATTTTGTAGGTATTTTTCTGAATTAGACTCTGTCCAAAGAGTTTGAGTCCTAAAAACTTTTAGTGAAAGTTAGTGAATTTATTCGTTTTATTAAAAAACAAAGATGAACCGGAAGTTCTGTTGTATGATAGTGGTCTAGTCTATTGCAAACTAAAACTGTTAAGTTAAAGGTGTCACTGATGTCAACGGTTACAGCTCGAAGTGGCGGTGAGGTCTGGAAAAATATTGACAAGGTCTTTAAAAAGTCTTAGAAAGGTATTGAAATTAACCTCAAGATTCCTGTATATACCCTGTAGCTGGACGTGTTTGAGGCGGCGGAGCGCTACCAGAGAGACGGCGTTCCCCTCATCATCCTGGCAGGGAGGGAGTACGGCTCAGGAAACTCCCGGGACTGGGCGGCCAAAGGCCCCTACCTACTGGTAACACACAGTCACTAACTACCTACCTACTGGTAACACACACAGTCACTAACTACCTACTGGTAACACACACAGTCACTAACTACCTACCTACTGGTAACACACACAGTCACTAACTACCTACTGGTAACACACACAGTCACTAACTACCTACTGGTAACACACACAGTCACTACCTACATACTGGTAACACACACAGTCACTAACTACCTACTGGTAACACACACAGTCACTACCTACCTACTGGTAACACACACAGTCACTACCTACCTACTGGTAACACACACAGTCAATAACTACCTACCTACTGGTAACACACACAGTCACTAACTAAGGGCAGGAGAAAAAAATAGTGCTTTCATCAATGGCCTTGCCATTTCTAAGTGGTGACAACTATATGTGCAAAAATACCCTTAAATAAAAGCTGAGAATTTCTTCTTTAACCTCATAGGAATTATTTGATTTAGTATGAGTATAGAGCCAAAAGAAGAAGAAAAAAATCTATTGTGTTGTTCCTGATGGTCAGTAACTCTTGATGTTGGGTTGTTGACAGGGCGTGCGTGCCGTCATAGCTGAGAGCTTTGAGAAGATGCACAAGAACCACCTGGTGGGCATGGGCATCCTACCGCTGGTCTTCCTGCCTGGCCAGAGCGCTGACTCCCTGGAGCTCAGCGGGAAGGAGAGGTTCACCATCACCCTCCCAGAGGAGCTCTGTCTGCGCCAGCAACTCACCGTCAAGGTGTGGAATGAATGAATGAATCGTTTATTAACCACACGACCAAGGTCGGTGGAATCTGTTGTCGGTACAGATGGAAAAGCTCAATACAGCAGTGTCAAATACATCAAACATACATGCATTACACATGACTATCACAATGGACAATGTACACACATAACCACAAGACAAAATCAAAGTCAATAATTACAACTGATAAAGTGCAGTAACATCTGGCAGGGTTAGTGCAGTGAGTCAGGTGTGGAATCCAGTGAATCAAATTGTAGCTTTTTGAACTGGAAACGAGATCATCTTTGTATAGAAGCCTCTGGGCTTTTGAAATGCAGATAAAACCTACTGGGTGTTTAAGGAATTGTAAACTTACCTTAAAAAAATACTGGTAATAATCCAACCCAAGAAACTGATTTAATGAGCCATCTCAAACGAACCTCATCACCTTTGTCATGTTCCAAAGAACTAATGTTTGTTGTCCTTTCCCCTCTAGACAAGCACTGGAAAGGTCTTCAGCGTGAAAGCTCTGATTGAAAGCGAGATGGACGTTGCCTTATACCGGCATGGCGGAGTGCTCCGATACGTGGCTCGGACCATGCTCTAAGAAGCCCTCTGCCACCCAGTGTTGTCCCAGTGCTATCTCAGCTAGTATGGGGTTATTTATGCTGTGGTACAGCGATCTTGTCTGGTCAGGCTGAGGAGGAGTCAAACTGGGGACACACAGAGAGGACGATGCACAGAGACGGATCCCCAGGAGTCCAGACCTATGCCTCCGACCGCCTCAGACTTGACAAACCCAGTGTTCACTTGGCTCATGGACATGCCCATTCCATCTCAGCCCAGCCCAGCCCAGCCTGCTATGCTTCAGGACAGCCCATTGTTCCTTCAACCCTGAGACCATGTGACCAGATTGCTTCAGTATTCTGACCCGGAATGTCCACTTCAGAGCAGCTTGCATGGGGCCTGTTCAACCAGGTCTGGAATGTTCTAGAATAGAATTCCAATCTATCTATTAGTGGACATGTGTTGATATAACCAGGGTTCGAGTTATAAGCTGAGCTTTGTGGGGGTCTCCAAAATAACAGTGCGAAATGATCTCATGCCCACACAGCGCGAATCATGCCCACACAGCGATGGGACTTACAAGTTTTAATTAGCCATAGGCTATGCTCGTATATGCTCGTCCATGAATTGTGCTTTCATCTAATGTTATGCTACTACGGGAATCAAGTGATTTGACATTAGAAATGAATTTGTTTCATCTCTTGTGCAATGTGCTCTACAATCTGGGCTCATCAAATAATGGTTGTGGTAATGTATTATTAGCGACCCCCACAGATGTATGATTTTACTGCTTTCATGGGAGCTCAGACCTTCCTTATGGGAGCTCAGCTCCCATTGGCTCCCACATAACTCGAACCCTGGATATAACCCCATGCCCAATTTCACATTATTTTAACAGTTGTGTGGATCTGTAAGGATTGGATAGGTGTAAGAAATGTGATGGGGTCTGGTGAAAGAGGTAACAAGTCTGGAATGGTCAAGTCACACAAATGACCAGTTATTTTTTTGTTTTTGTTTTTCATATTACGAAAGTGTATGTGTTGAAGAGCCCACTCAATATAACAAACAACAGTTTTAGGATCACTAAATACTTGTCAGCGAACTCGTTTTGCATCCACGGCTGTCCTGCTTTGTACTTGGTTGAGTGTTAGTGATCCATGTCTTGAAAACAAACAAAACTTTTTTAGGACTGTTAAAAAGCAAGGACTGGTCATCCAGTTATGTGTGTTTAACATGTTCATGTTCTAGCAGTTAGATGTTACACGGCCCTGTTCTTTGTTGTTTGCTAGCTAGCTAGCGAGTGCAATGGAGCACAGACTGTTCTGTTCTGTATCAGAGCGAATTTCTCTGCTATTTGTTTTGAGGTGTACCAACATTTAGCAAATAAGCATATCTTCTTTTTTTTGACACATCATGAAATCTTACAATCTGCACTTTCATAATAATAATAATAAGACCTTGCCGACTTGGGGACAAACACCAGACCCTATCACAAATGTGAAAGTCACCTATCCTATCGAAACAAAAGGTGGTTCTACAACTACATTGCTAATAAATATCTGGGTTTAACTCCCCTTTCAATAGAAAACATTTTTCCTGATCTTGAATTGGAACATCAATTCGTCTTCAGACAACAACACACAAACATATTTGACTCCAATCCTAATACCTAAAAGGAACGTGAAGTGCCTAAGGCTTTAAATGGGACGGGGCCGTGCGTGCGTGTCTCCTGCTGACTCGTCCCTGGCAACAGAAGAAGAAGAAGTCTTGGGACATCCGCATCAGCGCTTATGGACAGAATCCCCATGTACCTTTTTGAGAATGCGAGGAGGAAAACGGAGCAACACCGCCTTTTATTTTTTTTGCTGATGCTGCGCAGACCAGTTATTGGTGGAACTTTTTATTTGACATGATTAATAGTGTCAATTTTCACTGGTGCTGAGGTAAAACATTACTGTATAGTGTGGTGTTCTCACTCTCTTGTCTCATCATAACAATTATCAAGGTTGTCTGTCAAAAAGAAAACACATGTTGCTTGTCAGGTTCCGGTCATTACAAAGGTTTACAACACAGTCTGAAAGTGAAACCATTGTTTGTTTTCTGTTGGTATTGACATTTTTGCATGTTTTAGGCTGTCTTAACTTCAATCTGATATATTTCAAATTCAGACATCTAAAATGTGGATTTCGACATTTTAGCGTATACTTTTAGAACGCATGATTTTGTCAGCCGTGGTATCAATAAGGTGGTCATCATTATTTATAACAGTAATTTATTTCCTCCTAATTAGTTCCTATCATAAACAAACCGATGACGACCTGAGGCTCTTTGTAAATCCACCGCTTTCTTTTATGTTATGAAATGAGTGAACAACGACCGTTTGTTGCTATTATACTTTGTAACTAATAAAGGCGATGGCCTGTTTCGGCGCAAGACTATTATTTATTTTTTCCCAGCACAAATGACGAATTAGGTAGTGCCCAAGCCATGTGCAGTATGAGACCTGATGGCGTTTGTGAGACCATGCAAAGAACAAACATCCAGTACATTTGTGATGATCTCTGGTTGCCTACCGACATCACTTCTCTCCCACACCCATTTCAGGTTTTACACTGATGGGGTCTATAATACACTAGGGTCTTACAAGATCAGAAGGCAAGGCAATATACAGCAGAAACTGCAGGAAGGAGGACTACATATTAGATTCCATGTCCATATTATGCCCTCACATAGGATTCTTCTGAGAGTGTATTAAATGTGTCTATAATTCACTTTTTAAAGGCTTTGTCCTTGTTAAAATGTATGTCCATCTGCAGAGCATTCCACAGAAAATGTTCTGTCCCATATAGCTGGTATTGTATAACAGACCTATTAAAGTGTTGCATGTCAAAAGAGCTTTGGGAAATTGTGGAACAGCAGAGGCAGTGTGCTTGCTGCATTTCAGTTGTAGGTGACATCAGTTCTGAACTACTGCATGTACCGGTATGCACTATTCCCTAGTGGATACATTCAAGATGTGATCCAGCTTATCTAAAACAAATCCAAAATAATACAACACAAGGGATGAATGAAAAAGACCATAACTGTATTTGGTGAAAATAAACTTTTGGTGAAAAAATAAACTTTTCACCCCCCCAAATATCCTAAATGGATTCCTGTTGAAGGAAAATAACAGAATTACAAACCTTAAAATCAAACACAAACCACAAAACGACTTACCAAAGAACAACTGATATACATGCATTGATCTTGTCACCTGTTTCATTACAGGGCTCAGAGTTTCCAATATTCCCCACCAAAAAAGAAAAGTTTGCTTTGTGTACTCACAGTGCTAACAACACGCCGTTTGAAGCGAGAGATAGGCCAGTAGGACACTTTCGGACATCCTCTTAGTGGTTTCTCATTCATGGTGCTGCTGGGATCCCTCGTGGACTGAGAGTTAGTCTGCTCAACAGTCGCTTCTGGTTGGTCGGTTGTTGTCTCTGACACCGTGGCGGTCTGAGACCCTTTCGCCTCCGTAGAAGCGTCTGTAGAGGCCCCTGAGGGGGGTTCAACCTTGACCCCGGGGGGACGTTTCTTATCCAGGTCTTCTGCCGGTGCACCCTCCTGCTGCTCAGAAGCTTTCACAGACTCTTTCACGTGTTTCGGGCGAGCTTCCTTGTGCCTCACGTTTCCCACTAAAGCCTTGTTACGCTGTTGGTGTTGAACCGTCTTGCGTTGGATGAGGCTCTCCAGCTTGGCTCTGGTCTCTTCGCTGATCCACGGTGTCTCGGAACTGTTACATTCCAACTCTACCTTCGGTGATGCTGTGACTCCCTGAGGCGGAGGGGTTTCAGTAGACGCGTTCAGTGTGTCTGTATTAACGACGGTGGATACTCCTAAGAGATATTCCAAATGCTTCTGTCTCAGATTCATCTCAATGGGGCCAACAAGCTCTATTGGCCTCTCCGTGGGAGGGGAGGCTGCCTCCACACTCCCCTGGGACCCAGACTGTTTTATTTCCTGGCTCTCACTCTTCACATCCATTTCAAGTTGGGTCTCCTTCAAAACATCATGCAGACTGACCGTCCCCATAACAGCCAGGGGCTTGGGAGCTGTTCTGGTGATGGATAATTCGCCATTAGATCTATCTGGCTGGTTTCTGAAAGGCAATCCATTACGTTCAAAAAAGGCACGTATGCTTTCAAAGGTGGTCTTGTACTGGTCAGTGAAAACACACGCATGAATGGTCTCCACCTCTGGTGAGAGTGGATAGTTCAGCACAGATCTGCCCTCTGGGCTTTTCCATTTTCTGGAGGTAGGGTTTGTGGACTCCCCCCTGTGCACTCTGACATCCAGACACATTCCAACATTGTCATTGCATGGACACATAGACCTGCTGCACCACCTGCAGTCATGATATTGAGAGGGATGCTGACGTTTTCGCTTTAAAGCCAGTTTGTAGACTGTGTCAGAGGAAGAGTCAGAGTCATCTTCAGTATCGCTGTAACCTGGTGGGGTGCAGTTATCAAGAGAACCTGGAGACCACCCTCCTCCTTTCCTTCCATCGTAACTCTCCTCCAGGTGGACTATGTTGTTAGTGACAATGGTGGTCCTTGATATCAACTCGTATAACCGGTCCCTATTCTGTAATGTCAACTTCTCCATGAGGTCCCTTGTGAGACAAAAGTACACAGATGTTAATTTTGGACAAGATAATACTTATCATTACAACCCGCCAAACACCCTGCCACCCACACCTCAACATCTTGTAAACATTTACTACTTACCAATCAATGTCTTCATAGTCTTCATCCTGTTATTATGAAAGTTAAACGAAACGCAAATTAGATGTAGCCTACAACACTGAAACAGTAGAATGTCCTTCTCAAATACAACAGAACATCATTTCAAACCTCTGTGCCTCTGATTCTGAAACGTGATCCCCGTTGATCCCAGATCCACTTCAGTATCAGGACCATGGACAGTGCCCACACGATGGCCTTCCACTCGATCTGCACATGACCTCCTACGATCAGAGGCGGGGATGGGAAAGTCTCAACTCTGAAATAATCATTAGGTGTCTCGTACGTTGGGAAGCCCACTCTGGTCCGCATTTGATTTCTTTCAGGCGTTTCTCTCTTTACTTGTTTCCCCCAAAACGTTGACGTCCGTCGGCCAAGAAGGTTCCTTGACGGTTGACTAAATAACTTGGAACACAGTGAAGTTAAACAAAAATAAACACAAATAAACACAGAATGCAGCCGTGCGCGTTGCTACGTAGACGCGTAATAGTGACCAACTGACCATGATGTTCCATATGTGAGTTTAGAATTATAAGGTTCTATCTCCGTTTAGGGCAGTTCAGAGATATTGAGCGTCAAAGTTTTTACATTCCATTATGTTCTGTGAGATGGAACCTTTGTATTTTATTCATTACAACAACAACAAAAATGTCACAATTTTTAAAATAACACCACAGGCATTAATAAACACCTAATGGATCAGATTATGTCAAAAACTCAATTTTGACAAACATGGAGATAGAACCTTATAATTCTAACGTCACGACTTGTGACACAGTGGCATGGCTTCCCATGTTTAGAAGGATGCCTGGCTAGGAAAAGACTATTTGTTTAAAAGATCAGTCGACATGCATTCAAGTTTAACGAACTATTCCTTGTTGGTCATACGCTATTGTTTTCTTTTGATTATTATGACTGTTACAAAAAGCAACCTAACCTTTTTAAAAGCCTATAACTAGGCTACTCTTTATTGGGCTCCATGTCTAAACGTAATGTGACATAATTGATTGTCTTAGTGGTTAATTGGCGTATAATCTTATCCTGATGTGATTTTGAAAATGTAAGCATACTGGGTGGTAGAACGCACATATTTGTTTAAATATTGTGACCCATGGCTTTCCAGTGATTTACGGCAATTACAATTACAATAATTACAATTAATGGACAATACACCCATTTTTCCAAGGTTTAAACTATATATTTTCTGTTTAGAGGGAGCGCTTCTGGTTGTTAATGTTCGCCAAATCGGAAGTTTGCCAGCTTCAAAGAGAGAGCAAGAATAATCAACATCGTCCTACATTGTACAAAAGAAGAGATTTGGTGAGGCTGCATTCTCATTTTATGCACCCAGATTGTGGAATGCACTGCCAGTTTACATTAGGGATGCAACCTCAGCACATGTTCAAGTCAACACTAAAAACCCATCTTTTTAATATTGCCTTTAAATGACTAAATAATTAAATAACGATTATAAAAACCCATCCTTTTAATATTGCATTTAAGTTACAAAATAATTAAATTAAGATTATATAATGATTAAAGCACTTTGAGCTGCAACGTTTGCAGGAAAAGCGCTATACAAATAAAGTTGTTATTATTATTATTATTATTATTATTATTACGGTTACATTTTTCGCTGTTTTCGCAATGTCAAAAATGATGTGCTCTGCAAATCCAAACAGGGCACTTCTTTGAGCACATAATGTAGTGATGAATGAAATAATATTTGTTATGGTAATTAGTATATTGTTGGTGGTTCCATGATCCCTTTTTACTCATGCTAAAATGGATTTTAACTTGGTCGCTCTTCTTATTTTGTTAAGAAATACTCACTTCCAGACGTGTGCCTTAAGTTGGTTGCCAACTATGGAGGACCAAGTCTGTCAAAATTAACAATAAATATATAGATAAATAAATGAATGTATGAATACATAAATGAATGAATACACACAGTATAAGGAAATACATTTCTATATTTATTTATTCTTTTCCGCATTCATTCTTTGTTTTCCACATTCTTTTCATACATTCATTTATTCATCTATGTATTGTTAATTTTGACAGACGTGGTCCTCCATAGCCAACCGCCAATCAAATGAAAAGAAGAAGAACTTCCGGACGTTTAACATTCACCGGAAGTAGATGGGCGGAGCTCCACCAGTATTGATCACAGAGGCTAACTAAAGGCTAAGTTGAAGCTGAATGAACTGAAGCATCCGTCATCTCCCCTCGAACCAGCAGGTAACTAACCCTAACCCTAACACTAACCCCAACTAACCCTAACACTAACCATGCACTCTTATTGGACATGTATTTACTCCTCTTTGTAGCTACATTCATGTGTAATATCTATTCCCGCGGCTAGCTAGCTAGCTACTTTCAGTTTCACCCTGAGGTTGAGCTTAGTCATGTTCCATAGCTAGCCTAGCCTAGCTTAGCCATGCTACATCAACATGGGTTCGTATCTCTGGTGTCAGGCTAGCTAGGCTAGTTAGCTAACCATGCAGAGCCATTAAACCTGTCAGTTAAAGTGTGTTTGTTTGTTTCCCCTCCTCAGGATCTGAAAGGAAACTCTAAACATGGTGAGTAATGTTAGTAAGGCCTGATCAAAATCAAATGAACCTGGATGACAATGGTGTAAAGCTCCTGGTCACTGATCTATGCTGTTTTTATTTGTTATAGTCTCGGCGATATGATTCACGAACGACCATCTTCTCACCTGAAGGTAAAAGTGTTTCTGACAAAAAGGCCAAAGCCTCACATGATGGGTCGCTCATAGATCACCTCTACGTTTCTTCCTTGTCAATAACTAAATAACACTTACTGGATATGAACATGGCACACAGGCAGTGGTTTTTCTTTCCCAGTCTAAAATGATGGAGGGCTGGACCTTGCCTCCCAGTTGAGTCTAGTGTAATGTTATTTGTGATATGATATGATTCATTTTAATTAATTTTGCCATTTAGCAGACGCTTTTAATCCAAAGCGATTTACAATTACAGGGACATTCCCCCTGGAGTAACTGAGGGCTAAGTGCCTTACTCAAGGGCACACTAGTAGTGGTGTGGCTTCAGGCGGGATTTGAACTCACAACCTTCCGATCACAAGTCCAACTCACTAGACCACCACTACTAATTTCATATGATATTATATAATATTTGACGTATGATTTAACATTTTCAATTTACAAATCATTGTGACCTGTAGTGAAACACGACGTGGACAAACAATAAACGTGTCTGTGTCATGTCATCGGTAGGGCGGCTGTACCAGGTAGAATATGCCATGGAGGCTATTGGCCACGCTGGCTCATGTCTTGGGATTTTGGCCAATGACGGAGTGTTGCTGGCGGCTGAGAGGAGGAACATCCACAAGCTGCTGGACGAAGTGTTCTTCTCAGAGAAGATCTACAAGTTGAATGAGTGAGAGATGGTTTTGTTTTGTTGTTTTTGCATGAAAACCCTGCCACAGTATTGGCGTCTTTAGAGGGATGGGCAAATGGCATTGTGTTGAAGGTGAAAGATATACCTTCAAGAAAGGTTATCATAAAACATGTGTTTTCACTGAAAGTAGTACACTATTTGTTCCAGAAAGTGGTTGTTTACTGAATAACCTAATATATAAATATATATATATATATACATTTTTTTTTATCAAACCACAACTTTGTAGTGTAAGATAATTCTACCTGATGTGACACTGACTCTTGTCTTGTGTTGCAGGGACATGGCTTGTAGCGTGGCTGGGATCACAGCTGATGCCAACGTGTTGACCAATGAGCTGAGGCTAATAGCACAGAGGTGAGCTGTTGACCAATGAGCTGAGGCTAATAGCACAGAGGTGAGCTGTACCCAACGATGTAATGTCGCTTTTCCACTACCGACCCGAACCGGGCCGCATTTGTATCCGAGCCGTGCCGTGCCGTACTTTCAGAAACGGTTCTCCAGTATATTGAGCGACCCGGGACTGTAGGAGGCTATACTGGGCTGACCCGGGCTGGCCCTGTAGTGGAAAAGCGCCATTAGAAAAGGAAAACACTCACATCCAGCTACAGGGCTCGACATTAAGGCTTGTCCGCTTGTACATTTTATGTTCGGACAAGTGGACTTCCTCCTGCACTTGTCCAAGTCAAAACAAAGAGAAAAGAAAAAGAAATAAATCAATATGTATTAATCTGCAAAAAATGAGTTCCTCCTTAAGTTCAGAAAAGTAATAAATGTTATAAAGAGCTATGCCGCACCTCATTCTCGCTGCCTATGAGGTGCGGTGTAGCTTGTATCAGAAACTCTAACGTTATTGCGTGCACGTGACTGTTATTAACTCCACTGCCCGCAAAAGTGCCGACCTTCTTGACCACAAAGTTGGCTTGTGGACATTTTAAGTCCGTAGTGAAAGAAACCGACACGTTACTCAAGCTAGCAAGCACGATGTTCTCTCAAGCACCTAAAACTAGCCAGGTGCCAGAAATAGCGGGAAACGCAAAATGTCATCAGAAAAAACACCAGCACCATTGCCGTATGTAGCTGCCTTGTCAATGTATGCTGCCTTGTCAATGTATGCTGCCTTGTCAATGTAGCTGCCTTGTCAATGTAGCTGCCTTGTCAATGTAGCTGCCTTGTCAATGTATGCTGCCTTGTCAATGTCTGCTGCCTTGTCAATGTCTGCTGCCTTGTCAATGTAGCTGCCTTGTCAACGTATGCTGCCTTGTCAATGTATGCTGCCTTGTCAATGTATGCTGCCGTGTCAATGTATGCTGCCTTGTCAATGTAGCTGCCTTGTCAATGTATGCTGCCTTGTTAATGTAGCTGCCTTGTCAATGTATGCTGCCTTGTCAACGTATGCTGCCTTGTCAACGTATGCTGCCATGTCAATGTATGCTGCCATGTGAATCAAATTGACATCAAACGTTCTCTGGCGTGCACGTATATCCACAGTAATTGTTGGAATTGGAATGTGGCTTGTAGTGTGTTACTAGACGTCCGAAGGACAAGTACGTTAAAAAGCTTAATGTCAAGCCCTGAGCTAGCGTTGTTGGCTCTGTTCAAGCAAAGAAAAACGGCACACTGTTTCCACAAAACAACTGACTACAGTTAACAAATCAGGGGTAGTAAGGGTTTACAGTGTACATGATCTGATCACAGGACACATGTGAATACTAAGTGTAAATGCCCCAGATGCCCCCACTCTGCCCCAGCTCTGCCCCAGCTCTACCCTGCTCTGGGATTCCTCACACATCTCTGCACATCCTTGCTGCTTCCAAATTCAGTTGAAATCGTGATAAGAACATTTGAGATATTTGTGTGTATTTAATTTGTCTTCCTCACTTCCCTCAGATACCTCCTGCAGTACCAGGAGCCCATCCCCTGTGAGCAGCTGGTCACAGCCCTGTGTGACATCAAGCAGGCCTACACTCAGTTTGGAGGTGGGTTACTAACTGCACTTGGTGACTTCATACTTGTCAGAACACCTTCTCCACTCACACCCGGAAGTTGAACTTGAACTTGAATAATCCCCAGTGTTTACGCTTGTACTGTGTAGTAAGCATGTCTGCTGTTGTAGACGCAAATAAGTGTCTTTCAAATCTCAGATCTTTTGAGAACATCTTTTAACGTGTGAGGGGGATGGGGGGTAACCACTGTTCAAGCCTCCGCTGTTCTCAAAGTAGAAATTCAACGAGACCCCACCCCACACATTCACACAATGCAAAAATCGAGACATTTGAAAGAAGTTTTATTTTTGTTTATTTTGTTATTTTTTTTTGCTGCAAAGCCAGACGTGGTTAATATACAGTAGATGTGTAAAAACTGGGTATTGTGGAAAAAGTAGAGAAGGCGTTCCCACTCTGTCGCCAGGGCCATGAAATCTGAACCTCCAGCTCTATGTACATCAGAATGTTGTGTGGGTAGCTTGATACTGTCAACTGTAATGAGTAGTTAAAGAGCAAAAAGACGGTAGATTCCAGGAGACTTTACGGACATTCATAGCGTATTGACCTTTGTGCAAAAGTTTAGTGGCGAGAAATAGACCTATCGCCACGCCCCCTTTGAAAACTCGGACAAACAAACAACGCTTCACTGACAGTGACTGACTGACCGACCGTGACTGAATGACATTCAATGACTTACAATGGCGGGAGTTCAAATTTCTGATTTACCACAGCAAGTAATAGACATGTTTTTTTAAAGATGACAAGAATATTTTGTCTAGAAGCTTTTCACCATCAGATATTAGCGAGTTGTTTGTTCGAGCCTGTAGTGACTTTTGCTGTGATATGATTGCTCAATTTCTATTTTGGGGCGTGGCTTAGCGATAGGTCTATAGGCAGGGCAAATGATGGACACACTGGCCAAGTGCTTGTCCAACCACCCCTTCATCTCCTTCCTTGAGTCAGACAGCCTCGCGCTGCCCTGTGCCACATGATCCAGGCATCACCACATCACCTTTACAAACAGCAGTCAGAGTACCGTATTTTCCGCACTATAAGGCGCACCGGATTATAAGGCGCACCTTCAATGAATGGCCTATTTTAGAACTGTTTTCATATACAGGGCGCACCGGATTATAAGGCGCACCGGATTATAAAGCGCATAGAATTGAAAATACTGCAGTCAAACGTTTGACTGGGGTTGCGTTACGCCCAAGCTCCACCTACTGCGTTGCGTCACCTCTCCATCGGTGTTGTGTCAACTTCCCGTTGACCATGCTCCACCTGAGCGTTGTCACCGTCAACGTTCTACCTGCTCCACTGTCAAAAATATATATTTTTCCACCTCAAGTATCAGCCGTTCGTCATCCATTTTTGCAACAAGCGTCTAGGACATGCGGTGATTCACAGCTGACTCGCGTGAAATGCAATTCGCAATAGCTGCGACCACGAGATATAGAGTAGTTAGCTACAAGCATTTTCAATCTGGTATTATCTCTATTAGTGGATTAACCGCTGTGGTGATTTAACAGCTGATAAAAATACATCAAGCAGACTACAAACAGAGCAAAACAATAAAACAACACCAGAAAACAACCAATAGGCTATACAATTATAACCAAAAACCAATATGTGACAGCTCCTGGTGAAATGTGCAACGTAATTTTTCAGTTTTGTGACTGAACGCACCACAGCTACGAACGCTGCTAACAAAACACATCGCTACGAAGGTCTCAACTGTATTTTAATAACATCACAACATACTGGGAGAAGATCGACATGCTAAAAACACATAACTACACAACAAGATGAACACACAGTTCTTGCTTTTGAACACGACCTAAAACGAAAGTCAACCCTCCCTTACCGGTAGCCTCCGGCAAACGAGAATAATGAATCCAATACACAAATTATAAGTGTTTAGTGATCGTTAAACTGTTGTTTATTATATCGAGTGGGTACTTTAAAACTTTTTAAAAAGTTGAAAGCACCAAGAAGGACCGCCTCGAAATTCATCGATGTTCATGTCCCGTGCTCGCGCTGTTGCCTTCATTCGAATAGTGACTGTAGAGACGCTTCTACTTGCGGCTCTCTGTTCAACAACCCACTGTTGGAGTTTGTCCTCTAACTGTGTCTAACTGTGGCCATCTCGCTTTGTTCCCTCGGAAACTCTGTTTAGTCTTCTTTACTTGGGGTCTTTATACACACAAGTGGTGTGGGACTGTGAGTAAGCACAACACCGGTGTTTACTGATTACCGTAATGCTGCAAGCGGTGCGGCTTTGTAGTTTACCAGTCGTACTGAAACATTTTGACAGAGTGCCTTGAGCGCCGTGTACAACCAGTATGGATCAACCAATTAACAAATTGATCCATATATAAGGCGCTCCGGGTTATAAGGCGCACTGTCGTTTTTTTTGAAAATTAAAGGCTTTTAAGTGCGCCTTATAGTGCGGAAAATACGGTAGCCTACCTGTAGTAATGTAACTTTTGGGGGAAAGAAATGTATTTCCTCAGGAAAAAAAGGGACATAAAACTGCTCTAATAAATCTGGCTGCGTGCCGCCGTGCCAGGGTGATGCTGACGACATGGTAGATATCAAACTGGAGAGTTTTTTTTTTAAATTATTATAATTCTGAGTGGGGCAGTCCCACTCATATTTTTCATTTCATTAGACAGATGTAGTGAAGACAGACAGGAAAGTAAGGAGAAGAAGGGAGAGAGGGCATGTCAGCAGCATGGGCCGGATTCTAACCCATGCAGACATGAGCATATGTGTTCACTGTAGACCGCAGTGCTAGACCACTGGACCACCCCAGGCCACGCTCTGCAGCTTTTTAATTCAAAATCAAACACGTTTTCTGTTTGTGTTTTTCAACCCCAGGGAAGAGGCCCTTTGGAGTGTCTCTGCTGTACATGGGCTGGGACAAACACCACGGCTTCCAGCTCTACCAGAGCGACCCCAGCGGCAACTACGGAGGCTGGAAGGCCACCTGCATTGGCAACAACAGCGCAGTAAGTCCATCCCTGCCAAACGTTTCTCTACCACACAGAGTGCGCTTAACCCTGTTCTCCCTCACGCATTTCAAAGTATCAGATTGGCGAAATGTCATTGGACTAAACACCAGCAGTGCACCATTGCCGGTGTTCTTCCAATGTCTGCTGCCATGTCAATGTAGCTGCCTTGTCAATGTAGCTGCCTTGTCAATGTCTGCTGCCTTGTCAATGTAGCTGCCTTGTCAATGTCTGCTGCCTTGTCAATGTAGCTGCCTTGTCAATGTCTGCTGCCTTGTCAATGTAGCTGCCTTGTCAATGTCTGCTGCCTTGTCAATGTAGCTGCCTTGTCAATGTCTGCTGCCTTGTCAATGTAGCTGCCTTGTCAATGTAGCTGCCTTGTCAATGTCTGCTGCCTTGTCAATGTCTGCTGCCTTGTCAATGTACGCTGCCTTGTCAATGTATGCTGCCTTGTCAATGTCTGCTGCCTTGTCAATGTCTGCTGCCTTGTCAATGTAGCTGCCTTGTCAATGTATGCTGCCTTGTCACTGTATGCTGCCTTGTCAATGTCTGCTGCCGTGTCAATGTCTGCTGCCGTGTCAATGTAGCTGCCTTGTCAATGTCTGCTGCCTTGTCAAAGTCTGCTGCCTTGTCAATGTAGCTGCCTTGTCAATGTATGCTGCCATGTCAATGTATGCTGCCATGTCAATGTAGCTGCCTTGTCAAAGTCTGCTGCCTTGTCAATGTCTGCTGCCTTGTCAAAGTCTGCTGCCTTGTCAATGTCTGCTGCCTTGTCAATGTAGCTGCCTTGTCAATGTAGTTGCCTTGTCAATGTAGCTGCCTTGTCAATGTCTGCTGCCTTGTCAATGTATGCTGCCTTGTCAATGTATGCTGCCTTGTCAATGTCTGCTGCCTTGTCAATGTAGCTGCCTTGTCAATGTCTGCTGCCTTGTCAATGTAGCTGCCTTGTCAATGTAGCTGCCTTGTCAATGTCTGCTGCCTTGTCAATGTCTGCTGCCTTGTCAATGTCTGCTGCCTTGTCAATGTCTGCTGCCTTGTCAATGTAGCTGCCTTGTCAATGTCTGCTGCCTTGTCAATGTATGCTGCTGTCCACTGAGTAGGGGAACGTGGGGTATGTTGTCACACGCTGTCTTAACATTTACTGGGCACAATAGGTCACAATGGTATAAATGTCATACCAAATGAAAGAAGGAAGTCTTGGGCACATTTTTTGTATTGATTATATCTTCATATCTTATTTCTATACAGAGCTGTAGACCGTTAAATAGACAGTGTGCATTTGTGACAATTTGCCCCATCAGAGAGTAAATTGTTACACTTCATCGGGCAAGTTGTCACATTGGATTATCGACAAATAAGAGCACAACTAATTAATTGTGAATATTGATGATAATTTCAAATTCCAAAACCAAATTCAACTTCATTAAAAAACTTAAGTTTTAAGGAAAACAATCATGCCTAGAGAATCTGGCAAATCATGCCTTTGACTCAAAACATTAATGCTGGCATGACCCCTTTACTCTAAACTTCGAAATCAAACGTTCTCTGGCGTGCACGTAGATCCACAGTAATTGTTGGAATTGGAATATAATCTAATGTATTACTGGCTTGTAGTGTGTTATAGTAGACAGACACACACACACAGACACTCGTCGTCATATTTGGACAAGTACCTGAAAAAGCTTAATGTCAAGCCCTGGGCTGTAACTAACGTTTGCAACATCTCCAGATGGCCCAGAATTAGGGTTGGTGACCATGTCCCAAGAAAAAGTCCCAAGATGGCCGTGCGCTTAGACGCTGCAGCTCGGGGGGCTACCACACTGGTGTTTCATTGTGTTTTTAATTACATATTTTTCCTAAATTTCGTTGTTTGGTACCTGTACTGTAGCAATGACAATAAAGTCCATTCATTCATTCATGTATGAAACTATTGCAAGCTTTGGACTCCAGAGGGCGCTGTTGTTGCATATAAAGAAATACTAGAAAGGAACGTGTAGTAGAAAATACACAATGAATCACCAGTAGGTCACAACAGGGTGGAAGACGAGGAACACAGGATGTGTGTGAGAGTGTGTATATGTTCAAGACTGATTCCACTTAAAATGTAACATTCTTAGGTGAAATTTTATGATTTGAGTATAACCACAACTATAAGCAATGTTGGCCCTTTGCAGGGTTAGGAATATTCATCAGGTTTTTGAACCAGCTTTCATCTGTCATTATCAAGGTGTCAGATAAACCATGTGATAACCCCCCCCCCACACACACACACACACACACACACACACACACACACACACACACTGGAGTGCATGTTTAAGTGTGTTTAAATGTGTTTAAGTGTGTTTGTGTGTGTTTGTGTCCTCCTCCAGGCAGCCGTCTCCATGCTTAAGCAGGATTTCAAAGAGGGGGAGATCACCCTGTCCTCTGCCCTCGCACTGGCCATCAAAGTTCTCAACAAGACCATGGATGTCAGCAAGCTGTCGGCAGAGAAAGGTGTGTGTGTGTGTGTGTGTGTGTGGGGTGTGGGGTGTGTGAGAGAGACGTCATGTGTGATATTGGGGGCTGTCTGGCCCAGCCAGGTACGGTGGCCTGCGTAAGTAACGGGACAGTGAAGCGTTTCTTCTTCTGGCTCTGTACTCAAAGATGGATGGATTTGAAATCAAACAATGACTTTGAGGTGGTTGTCTGTACAAAGTCATTGTACGTACTGTCACATCAAGGAGAGGAACACCGGTTCCTGAAACAGAAACTAACTAAAAAACATCATGTGTTCCTGTCTCTAACATTCCCCCCCCCCCCCCTGGCCTCCCCCCCTCCCCCCCGGTCTATCCTGTTTGTTTCTCTGTCTAGTGGAGATCGCTACTCTGACACGGGTGGATGGGAAGACCTGCATCAAGGTGCTGAAGCAGAAGGAGGTGGAGGTGCTGATCAAGAAGCACGAGGCCGAGGAAGCCAAGGCCGAGAAGGACAAGAAGGAGAAGGAGCAGAAGGAGAAAGATAAATGAGAATTGTTACCTTTCTGTTTAAAAAAACAAAAATATTTTCTACAATGTACTCTACTGCTGTCTGTTGAATTTCTTTGATAAAATACTGTGTAAATTCACCCTCCTCCGTTGGTCTTCCTGGAGTCTCCTGGCCATCTCCCTGTATAGGTATGTTACAAAAAGAATCAACTCTTCCAAAATGAAAACAAATGTTTCCAGCCTAAAAGGGCTTTGAAAACGAAAAAGAAAGACACCAAGATTGTCCAAATCGGTTAAGAAATAGATAAAAAGTTATGCCAATTTTAGTTCTGTCGAAAGTTAATGATTTTGTTCCTTCGTTTTCAATGTAAATGGCCTAAAATACTGTGACCTTAAGTATCAGACACCACGCCACAATCGGATATTTTTTTCCCTTTACTCCTATCATAATGAAACTTTTGTTTTGTTTTATTTACCAACAAATTTGGAGAGACAGTCTGGCGCCCCCTGGTGGTCATGTTTTGTAACATACCTACCCAGTATGGATAACATCAAACAGTTGGAAGTGTATTACATTTTTATCCACTGTCAGCAATATGTTCTAAATTTGAAATACTGCTCATGACGAATATGACTTCTAAATGTATACTAGTACAACTTTTACCTTGACGTTTTGTTTTTATTTAGGATCTGCACACACAATAACAACTGAAAGACAAACGGTAAAGAAAAGGCAGCTTGTGCGACGGAGGTTAAGAAACGTGGTAGAGCTTGTCTAGAATAAAATATATAGAAACGTTATTTCGGTCGATTATTCCTCCCCTTTAATAATACCAATTGGTATTCTATTTTATATCGTTGGAAAGCCTGATTAGTCACCTTTATAGCGAGGTACAACTTGTAAGGATCTTCCATACGTGGAATGAGCAACACAGCTAAACATGTGGGTTGCGTCCCAAAAAAACAAGGGATTAGTCCTTGATTCTGATTTTTTTTATTCTCAATGGCTTTAATTCTGTTGACTTTGCCCATGACCCGATGAGAAATGCCATGATAGTCATGCATAACCTCTAAAGGCTGTTATGTAATGTCAACGGAAGATTAATGTCAATAGGGACTATCTAATTTTGTCTTTTGGTCGAGGGATTACTGCCAACTAGAATAGGAGCTGTAGCCTACTTCAGATTTCTGCTGTCCAAAGGCCATCTTGTTGGTCCATCAACAAAATACCTTAGCTGACCAAAATGGCGTTTCAGATGAATGAAAGGTACTTCATGATGAAGCTGCCAAGAAACACACAATTAATAGCAGACGTGCTGGAGGTGGCACAGTTATAGTACCAGTGTCTCCATGGCTGTCCTTTTGTTTACCAACAGCAGTGCAGAAAGCTCAGTCCTGTGCCAGCGCCGCCTTAATGACTATCATGCATGCGATCTGCGCCCCAAGGTTAAGAAGCAGGATGAGAAGGTTAGGGCACAACGCCAACCACCCTGAAAATAGACAGATCAACTGACTCAGAATGGCTTAGTGCCAGTGTTGGGCTGTGACAGTTAAATATATATATATATATATAGTCTGCTGTTTGGAGCTAGAGGCTGAGTCAGCAAGAGAAGAGCCACAAGCCTCATTTAAATATCATCTTATGTAATTGAGCTAAGCTGCCTTAAAGGGCCACTTTATAATTAGTTAACCGCATATTAATTGTCTCCAGCACCAGTGTCTACATCTTTGATAAACTTTAATAATGACACACTAACCCAGTAAACAAAGAGTCCAAAAGACTCCTCAGGGAAGCCGCAATGTAAGTTCAGATGACGTCTTTCTAGGATGTCCAGGTGACGTCTTATGGACTACAGAATCGTCTTAAGATGTCCTAGAAAGACGTAATCTGAACCCACATTCCGGCTTCCCTGAGGACGTCTTTTGGACTCTTTGTTTACTGGGTCACAAGACTAGATCCTCGAAGGGCTCTAAAAAAACAAATGTAATTTTTTTGATTTTTCAAATGCAAACACCCGCTCTCCCCCTGGCTGGAAACATGGCTGGATCAACAGATGTCAATTTACATCTACACACTGATATGGGGCTGAAGATAATGAATACGATGGTTAAAAAGTGTTGCAGTGCTTTTACTTAAATACGTTAGTGGTTTAGTGAAACTAATTGCTTCAGATAAATTAACCGAAAACCTGATTGAATGAATGAATGAACACTCCTGGAGCAGATCTGTCCGTCACCCAGGGGGTTGAATTGAATTTATTTACTGAAACGTGCTGAAAGCAGCCACACCCAGACCGTGTCAACACTGGAGCTCCAAATGTTGAATTTCCCCCCATATAATAAAAAAAAAAACACAAGTAAAATGGATTAAAACAACTTTTATTCTTCCCCCCCAACCCAAGACAGAAAGGTTCATGGTATACAATTATGGATTGTCAGTCATTTATTTCTATATGACACTGTAAATAAAATAAAACTAGGTTATTGAAACAACAAAACAAGCAACCAAGAAAGATACATCAAATATAACTCTGAAGATGAAGAGAGACCCTTTCCTTTCAGTCTGTCATTCATTAGCTATCAAGGTCTACATACTGTACATGCAAAGATCCAGTCACCACCTCGTAGTTGTGCAGAGAATAGGACACCAAGCACAGATCACACCACCTTGTTCCTCTGAGACAGAAAGCTCTTGGTATATAGGGAATGTACTTGTGCATTTGCTTTCCTGACCAAACTCACCCAGGACTGATTTGGAGTGAATGTGTGTGTGTGTGTGTGTGTGTGTGTGTGTGTGTGTGTGGCGCTGTGGTGACACCTGGTGAAAACAAGACTTCTATCTCCAGATTGTCTAAAAGAAGTGGGCACAATCAAAAGACCTGTGATCTGTTCAGTTCTTCCCCTCCACCGTCATCGATATATTTTATTACCAGGTGCAGACGTTAGAATAGAATAGTCATTTGGTTAACAAATGTTGCATATTGATACCAGGTGTATCCACAGCTTGTCTGTGTATGTATGTATGTATGTGCGTGTGTGAGAGAGAGATAATCTAAGCCTGTTTTATATAGTAAAGTATTATGTCTGACAGAAACTTGCATTGCTAATGAATCGAGAAGCATTTCTTTGGCAGCAATTCTGTCAGGCTTGTTAGCAGCACTGCAAAACAAATAAAGGTGCTCGTCGTCACCACATCTCTGTGTTGGATCCTAATGCACTTCCACTCGGTTGACATGCGTATAGCCTAAACCTAAAGTGCTTGTGTCATGACTTTTTCCCTCGATGGGCTGGTTTCCTATGGGTTGTTGGGTAAGTGTACAGCAGGAAGAATGTGGAGAACCGGGGACATTCTACAGTAAGACTCAAGTATAAGAGAACATCGCATCTCTTCTCTCAGGCACAAGAAGGCCTGCCATCAGCCTCTCAGGATCATCTTAACGTTCAACGAGGAGGAGTAGGGGGGGATGGTAGCTTAATGACAGGGCTCTGGGTGAGTACCACCACACATCTACTGAGCAGGACCAGGGATTGTGAACCTGAACAGTCAGGGGGGTATTCCAAAAACATCACAAAGAAAATTATTATTTTTGACAAGATTTAACAAAATAAGCCTGGATTGTTTTCTTTAGCGACACAAGACTATAAGACTATACTATAAGCCTGGATTTTCCTTTAGCGACATTGATGGAATACCCCCCCAGAACTTAAAGTAATCTTATTCTTGTTAGTGTTTGTCTATGTATTTGTTAAATGGTGAGGGGATACCTGTCAACCTGTCCCAAAGATTCCCCCCCCCCCGACTGAAATATGAACAAGCTTATTTCTTCTGTATGCGACGTGTCGCTGAGTGGAATAGAATACGACATTGAAGTTTAATGGCGTTCTTCCATCGCCCTTCTCCATGCACCTCCACTCAATAATTCAGACGTTAGCTTCCAGGGCTAATTGCATCGCTGAACGAGGTCAGGCCAGGGACGTGTGTCCCGTGGCCGCGGAGGACCGCTAGCTATCCTGTTTCAACACACAACCGTATCTCCCTTTTCAAATGTCAGCCCAGACCAACTGCCATTTCATCTTAACGTTCCCACCAGAACAGGGCAGGGGACATAAGCATAAACGATCCCCAGTGACACAATTATGTAGGAATGATGACTTGATAAATCAACCAGATGAGAAAGAAATATTGTTTAAACAGTGAATTGTCACAAAAAATATCAATCTTTTGAAACTATTCCCCCAAGAGAAAGTGAAATGAAGCAAAACAAAAAACAATTCACAGAGCTTATTGAACAAAACAAGACCCGGGCAAACATCCCCGTCAAATAAATCCCTTATTCTGCCCACCCATTACCTGCTTTATACACGACCCACCAAAAGACCCCAGATCTTTGATATATTCGGTGCATGCTGTCAGAGGAAGATCTGCTGGATGTCTTCAAGCACCAAACATCCGTAAAAGGTCACGTAAAGGTCACACCGTTTGTTTTCTAGCTTAGGTTGCTGTATAAAGACAGGCTAGGATGGGGAGCCGACCAGTGGGTTGATAGAAAAATTCAAACCGATCAGGTGATTACTTTAGTCCGAGCCCTACTACGCGTCCCCGCCTCCCCCCCTGTGCTCCCCCGGGGGGGCCGCATCACTACTGAGGTGGTAACGTTCCTCGTGGGTGGAGAAGAGCTGTCGCTGTCTTTGGGGGTGGGAGGGGACACCGTTTAGGGGTGGGGGGGAGATAAGAAGGCAACTGTGGGAGGGGAGGAGGTGGAGGGGGGGTCCTGGGCGAGGCAGGGAGCGGCAGGATCGTCCTGAGGTGTTTGGGCCACTCTTCATCGGAGCTGGTGTTGTCCAGAGAGTAGACCATGAACACCAGGTCCGGTCTCGCCGGCACCAGAGGGTCTCCCGGCTTTACAATCTCACAGCCCATGTAATGGAACGTCTTGATGATGGACACTGATAGAAAACACAAAGACGTACAGAGTTAGCGTTAGATCAGCTGGTCAGATCAGAAGTAGGGCTGCACGATGAATCGATTTTTAATCGGGTTGTGTGAAACAAAACATCTGAGTCAGGTTAGTACGTAATGCTCCATCACATGTTTTAAATCTATGATGACACGGTGAATCTTAAACTGAAGCTTGACTTTAAAGCAACCCAACAGAAGTTTCTAGAGGGGGTGCTAGAGCCAGGAGCCAATTTGTGCTCCTAAGTCTCTGAACACCTACAAACAAACTGCGCGTTGATACGACCTTCCTAGACGGAGATAATGGCCGCACTTTACAAGAAACTTCCGTTGGGTCGCTTACATTTTTTTGATCGCAAATTAAATCGAAATCGTAATATCTGTCAGAAAAATTGCAATTAGATATTTCCCCCAAATGGTGCAGCCCTAATTAGAAGTCGTTATCCGTTACTTTTTATTTTCATGAAAATAGTCCTGGATGGTTGGAGTGGAACTGACTCTGGATTCCCAATGTGTTATATAGTCCCAAAGGCTGCAGCAACCTAAATCACAAAGCGCCTTATTTGGACCCAAACCACCATTTGAATTCGGCTCTACTTTACTTCAACTGTAAAAAAAAAAAAAGAAAAAAAAAAAGGGCAGTTTATGAAACTGAAGATGGCAGTCCCTTTAAATTAGGTTTAAAGGTTTAACCCCACTTCCGCCATTTACTGTCTCTACTCTACGCTTTCATCACACACGACCACACATCCTGGGGCATCCTAGAGACAGACAGTGATAGTAGTGGGTCTGGCACTTACATCGATCCTCTCTCTTTTTATGGAACCACAGGAACACATGGTTTACTTTCAGCTTCTCTTCAGCAAACCCCAGCAGACTGGTGAGCCTGTAGGAGAGGAGTCGGGGGAGGAGAGAGGAATGACGCAGAGTGAGTTTTTTTACATAAAGCACTGCAAGTTACATAACAATGCTGTGGATGGCAGCTGCAGTGCTCCTCCAAATGAGCTGCTCTGACACTGAGACTGACCTGTCACGACGCAGTTTAATAGACCTATCGCTAAGCCACGCCCCCTTTGAAAACTCAGACAGACAAACAAACAACGCTCGCTCAAATTCTTCACTGACAGTGACTGACACTCAAATTGCACGTCAAGTTTAGCTATGATGATTTGATTTCATTATTTATAACAGTCCTGGATGATGGCTAAGCTTCATATTTGTTTCTGGAATACAGGGACATTGAGAGAAACAATGTGTAATAGCAGATTGTAGCTGTCATTTTTGGTCTTTCCCCCACCCCGCTCACAGGATGACGGTCTATGCACATTTACAAACCAAAAGTGTTTTTACTTGAAGAGGAAAATAGTTTTCTAGATCACATTTAGATTGTGTGTGCATGTGAAAACAGCTTCCAAATGCGTTCTGTAGATCAAAACACTGGTATCGCTAGTTTGAGGAATTTACAGCGTGAGTGATTTATGACCTAGTGATTGGGGGTAATCACAGGGTTTGAAAATGACGAGGAGCTTTAGGGAGCAGTGTGCTTGTTGTGACCTAGGGGGATGTTGTGCAATTGACTGGAGTTGACCCGACTGCTGCTTTAAGTCTCATTCTGGAACAGAGGGCAAGCACACTGGGTGGTAGAACGCACATTTCTAGGAAAAGTCATGAAAAGAATAGCCATGAGGGGTCGTTTGACCCCTGTGAGTAAAAACAAATGTTCTATCTTTGCACTTGATCAAATTTCAGGAACCTCCTTTCATGACTTTTCCTAGATATGTGCGTTCTACCATCCAGTAGCCTTACATTTTCAAAATCACATCAGGATAAGCTAGTATAAAGCTATTTTGCAGTTTTTCGGTGTAGGAGGCAGGCTAATTTACAAGTGGCCAACTAGTGGTCCTTGTGTGTAAATAGCAGCTTAGCATTGTAAAGACTATGGTCATTTGACCCCCGAGGCGGCTCTTATAGTAGGTGAAAAAGGCACAGCTGTTCTAGTGTTAAGGTGCGGTGCGTGCTGTTCTAGTGTTGGGGTGTGGTGCGTGCTGTTCTACTGTGGTGTTGGGGTGTGGTGCGTGCTGTTCTAGTGTTGGGGTGTGGTGCGTGCTGTTCTTGTGTTGGGGTGTGGTGTGTGCGTACCCCTCTTTGCTCCCTTCCGCCAGCATCCCAGTGGGGATCTCCAGGAAGAGGCTGTCTGAGGACAGGGCCGTATCCCAGCAGACAGTGCGGCGCTCGTTGAGCTGGTATTGGAAGCGTAGGACAGGGGGCGTCCCATTCACAGGAGCCGCCCTGGTCACAGTCAACTTTTCGTCCTAAAGGAAGGCAGGAGGGCAGACAACACTATTCACACAGTGCTCAGACACCTCCGCTCGTCTCAAACCCTAGCCTGTATTTTAAACACACATGTATGCAAGTGGGAGTTCCATTATATTCTGTCGAAGATTAGTGACTGGATCAATTCTCTACAGTTTCCACCAGCGCTCGTTTGGCCATCACACGTAGGTGCATATTTGAGTGTAAGATTCATTTGAACTTCAAGTCATTAAGTAATTAAGTACGTGGACACGGATTATATCAATATCAATTATATTTATTTAATCGTATTTCTCTCTCAGTCTGGATGTACTTTTCCTCTCTGGTTCTGCCAGATACAACACTGGCTGACAGAAGAGGAGGGGGGAGGCTGCCTGACTCTCTTTCATTGGCAGGCAAGGATGATAATATCACAGGTGTGACTGATCTGTCTAAGCCTAACCCTCTTAGTCCAGCAGGACAGGAACAGGAACATGTCTGGGACACAGACAGAGGACAGTTACGCAGACACACTGCCACGCAGATGCACGAAACCTCAGCTCATGAGAGGTAGGGGGGAGTGAGTCGAGTCAGGGGCGACTGCACATGCAAAAACATCCCTCCTTTAAACGTGTGTGCTCAGCTCAGCCTCCTCAGCTGTCGCACAGATGCTAACCATTAACCCTTGGGTGACTCTTCCTTTATATGAAAAAGACAATATTGTAGATATATTATTACTACTATGTACTACGGTGAATTAGCTTACGCTCTCTGTTAAGTTGGTATCTGTACACTCTAACCCCCAACCCATTTTCCAACATATCCCTTTTTACCCAACCATTACATTTGCATTCACTAGTTGGGTTAGTCTCTACAGATGCTAGCCTATGTTTGCCGGTGTGAGAAGAAGCATGGGCTCTGGCTCTGGAGAGAAACTAACCAGACAGATAAGATAGCCAGACTGTGTTTACCACCTCAAATTAAGTAATTTATGCCCAGCAGCCAAATCCATGTTTAGAGGTAGCTAGCTAGCTAACATCACATTGATCATACTCGTAAGACTTTTCACTTGTCAAAAAATGCCGGTCGAGAGAGGACGCTGGCGTTGCTTGTTCGCCGCTTCTCCGCCTGAAATCAAGGTGTAAAATTAATTAAATGGGAAAGTGTGTCCACACAAACTATTGACTGGTGCTGTATGTGTCCTGACAAGCCATAGACTTATTTTCAGGAGATGAACCACAGGGTGAAGACGGACGACTCTCACCAGGGTTCCCACACCTTCTGAAACATCAAATTCAAGCTTCTTTCTAGCACCTTTCAAGGACTTTCAAGACTCAATCCCCTCAAATTCAAGGACCCAACACAGCATAGTTTGAGAAAGAACTAGTTGACGAGCTAAGTAAAACTTTTTTTGAGAGAGAGAGAGAGAGAGAGAGGGGAATTCAAGCACTTTCAATGACCCATGTCTATTTTCAAAAACTTTTAACACCTTGATTTCTTTTTCTCAAATTCACAAACTTTCAAGGATTTCAAGGACCAGTGGGAATCCTGTCACAACAACTTTTGACTGGTACTCTATGTCCTTACAAGTCATAGACTTATTTTCATGAGATGTTTGTCTGATGTTGTCTATTGTGCACTTCTTAGTTTTTGTCATTTGTGTGCTGCAGAGATCAATATGCTGTACCGAGAACAAATTCCACCGGCTTTGGTCGTGTAGCTAATATACTATCTATCTATCTATGAACCCCAGGGTGAAGACCAGCGCCTCTCACCTTGTGTAGCAGCACGCCCAGAGAGTGATCCCTGCCAGTCCCCCGCCCACTCGGGATCTTCAGTTGTGGGTGAGGGGCATCAGGAACACCACAGAGGCCCCGGGGCCTGACGCCTGGAGCAGGGCTGCCGCGAACCCACTAATGAAGAGCTGAGGGGGGGGGAGGAAGAGGGGGAGAATGTTAGACCAGGGTTCCCACACCTTCTGAAGCATCAAATTCAAGCACCTTTCAAGGACTTTCAAGACTCAATTCCCTCAAATTCAAGGACCCAACACGGCCTAGTTTGAGACAGATCTAGATAAGAATTTATATAATGGGAACTATCCTCTCACAGACAACAATTAAAAAGAGAGAGAGAGAGGGGGATTCAAGCACTTTCAATGACCCATGTCTATTTTCAAAAACTTTTAAGACCTTGATTTCTTTTTCTCAAATTCACAAACTTTCAAGGACCCGTGGGAACCCTGGTTAGACATATCAACGTCATGGTGTCGTTAGGGATGCAACCATACTACTTTTTACATTGGCGATACCAATTCTGAGTACCGACACCAAGTGGGAAACATTAACATATTGATTTACATACAGTATATATCCATGATACAACATGAATGAATGATGCCATACAACTTAGTTATATTGTTGTCACTGCATTGTGTTTGGCAGGTTTTTAGGACAGTTTGCGTCATCGGATCGGTAAATAGCATTCCCCCTCTCTGATTCCCAATCCAGCATTTTAGACTGATATCAGATCATCAGTTGTACTCTTATTTACAATAATATACACTAATCCATCTCCATAGACGTCACATAACACAACGTTGTTTCACTATTGACTGAATTACTATTTTGAATGAATTACTTCAGGGTACTTTTAAGATTTGTTTTTAGGATTTGCCTGGCCTCTATTTCTTAGTGGTATGCCTGGAGGAGAGCCATAAGCCTGGCCAGATAGATCATGATTTAGTTAATCAATACGGACATCCTCTTCGTTCTCAGAGACGCGGCTACAATAACACTAAGTGGTTTTGTGTCATAAAAAGACCAAAGCCAATGGGATGGACCCAATCCACTAGCCCGCCACTGTTGCTACTCTACTTGGACATTTATGATTCTATGACGACATTTACTAATGAAAGTGCCAGTTCGTTGTAGATTGATGTCTTTCTTCCACTGAAATCAATCTGTCAGACTGTTGCCACAAAGTCATAAGTCAGTGTGAATCAGGCTGTTTTTAAAGAAGCACCAAAAGATGGTGTCCAGGTCAAGGCTGTTACCTACGTATCCATTTGACTTGTTTAGAAGGATTTGCTGCTATTTTTTTTTTTTTTATCATATTAACTTTTTTGCATCTTATGATTCCCCATAAATGACAGATACTGTACATATTTGGTTATTGTAAAATGTAAAAGTGACTATTTGGACCTTTAATGATGCATGATACTTGAATGGACCTAAGCCCCGCCCCAAAATAGAAATTGTCCAATCATATCACAGCAAAAGTCACTACAGGCAGAAAACTCGGACAAACAACTCACTAATATCTGATGGTGAAAAGCTTCAACAAAATATTCGTCATCTTTAAAAAAATAAAAAAAAAAAAGTCTATTACTTACTTGTAAATCAGAAATGTTAACTCCCGCCATTGTAAGTCATTGAATGTCATTCAGTCACGGTCGGTCAGTCAGTCACTGTCAGGGAAGAATTTGAGCGAGCGTTGTTTGTTTGTCTGAGTTTTCAAAGGGGGCGTGGCTTAGTGATAGGTGGGTCCCATGGAAAAAGGCCTACTACATTGTGGCTGTGTGTATAGTGTTTGTACAGCCATTGAAAAGCCTCAACTGAAGAAGCCACTCAACTCTTGTGACAGTGCAGAGGGAGTGAACGAGGGGAGAGTAGAAGCTGCGGTGGGACGTGTGTGTGGTGGGGGAAGGCTTCAAAACAAGCGCATGATCTGTAAACAACACATGCAAATAGCTTGTCGGGGCCGGGAACATGCATGTCTGGCGTTTTGAGTTACACCACCATGTATCATGGCCATCATAATAATAGCAGCCTGGGTGTGGGGGGAGGGGGGGGGGGCTGTATGGGGGGGGGGGGGGGGGGGTCACATTCACTAAGGACAGTGTCTGTTTGGCTCACTGCCACTGCACACTGGTGGTATGCCACGTTCTTGCGTGTTCGGAGGAAAGTGTGCTCCGTTTCATTACCGTTTTAACATCAACAGACAGGCTGTTAGCATGTTAGCCATGTTGTTCCAAAATCAGTAATTGGGAGAGAGAGAGTCTGGGCTTGTAGCCCCCAGAATCCAAAGTGCTTTGTTGGAGAGCAATAAATAGCAACCCCCCTTTGACCATCGATGATCATCATTATCAGCACCGGTCCTTGTGTGTGGCTGTGCAGCGTGGGAACCAACGCACCCAGTCAAACAACAATTCACAACACAAACTAGCTAACTATAAACTAGCTAACTATAAACTTAGTCAGTAGGCTACGCTGGTTAAATGGAATGGCACCGGAGACGCACAAACAAACATGCAGACTGCAACACTGACATGAACATGGTCATATTTGGCTGATTGATTGATTGAGTTTAGATGACATGTGAAAGTGGGTTAGGGTCCTGTGATATTAACATACAAGACAACAATAACATCAAACAATCATTAAATAAACATTTACCCCCCCCCCCAAACAAAGGGATTAGGATAGAATAAAAGTAGGCTAAGAATAAAAGAATAGGAATAAAAGTGGGCTAAGAATAAAATAATAGGAATAAAAGTAGGCTAAACGAATAGGCTTTCCTATCTTAAAAGAATAAAAGTAAGCTAAGAATAAAAGTAGGCTAAAAAAAAATAGGCTAGCACAGAACGTTCTAGAATCTAAACGTTCTGTGCTAGCCTATTTTTTTTTAGCCTACTTTTATTCTTAGCTAGAATCTAGATGGTCACTTCACTTGGCCTGTTTACATGACACTCGTCAGACACCTGATTACGTGATGATGTCATGTCACAAGAAGATTCCAGCAGCTTTAGGAGGTGTGAGGGTTAAACTTCAGAAGCTTTAGGAGGGGTGAGCTCAGAAAATGTTTTGGATCCACTCAGCATATTGACACAGGCTGTGCTAGAAGCACATTGCCTTATTTGGTTGCTAGGTTCACAGATCTGCCATGTTACGCTCTTACTCTGAAAAATACATTTGCTTTTGGTTCTTTGACTTGATAGGGTTAGGAGCACCAGTCAAGCCTGGTGCCGGTGAAAGGGAGGCGCTGTAGTCTGTTTGCCTGGCAACTAGACAGGTAACCCAACCAACACGTTTTCATTTCTCTTTCATTTCACTAGTATGCCACACGGTTCATCTCCCTGCCACAATCAATCTTAAAACCAGTAGTACACTAGTATGATCCTGGTGATAATTCATCATTATAAGTGGGTTAAGTGCTCCTTTAATTTACAGCAATAATGTTGCAATGTTTGGGATGCAGGTTTAGATGGGCTACGGTTGGAGAGAACTGACACTCTTTTTCTGTGTTCCCTTTAATAGAAAAGAGCCTGTCCTTGGTGGAAATGCCAGCTCGTTTTGAAAGGCAACACTCTCGCCCTCTGACATTCAGACCTCAGCCTCCCCAACCCCCTTCTCTCCCCTCCCCTCAGCCTCCCTAACCCCCTCTCTCCTCTCCCCTCAGCCTCCCTAACCCCCCTCTCTCCCCTCCCCTCAGCCTCCCTAACCCCCTCTCTCCCCTCCCCTCAGCCTCCCTAACCCCCCTCTCTTCCCTCCCCCCAGCCTCCCTAACCCCCCTCTCTTCCCTCCCCTCAGCCTCCCTAACCCCCCTCTCTTCCCTCCCCTCAGCCTCCCTAACCCCCTCTCTCCCCTCCCCTCAGCCTCCCTAACCCCCTCTCTCCCCTCCCCTCAACCTCCCTAACCCCCCTCTCTACCCTCCCCTCAGCCTCCCTAACCCCCTCTCTACCCTCCCCTCAGCCTCCCTAACCCCCCTCTCTTCCCTCCCCTCAGCCTCCCTAACCCCCCTCTCTCCCCTCCCCCTCCCTAACCCCCCTCTCTTCCCTCCCCTCAGCCTCCCTAACCCCCTCTCTCCCCTCCCCTCAGCCTCCCCAACCCCCTCTCTTCTCTTCCCTCAGCCTCCCTAACCCCCTCTCTCCCCTCCCCTCAGCCTCCCCAACCCCCTCTCTTCCCTCCCCTCAGCCTCCCTAACCCCCCTCTCTTCCCTCCCCTCAGCCTCCCTAACCCCCTCTCTTCCCTCCCCTCAGCCTCCCTAACCCCCTCTCTTCTCTTCCCTCCCCTCAGCCTCCCCAACCCCCTCTCTTCCCTCCCCTCAGCCTCCCTAACCCCCTCTCTTCTCTTCCCTCCCCTCAGCCTCCCTAACCCCCCTCTCTTCCCTCCCCTCAGCCTCCCTAACCCCCCTCTCTTCCCTCCCCTCAGCCTCCCTAACCCCCCTCTCTCCCCTCCCCTCAGCCTCCCTAACCCCCTCTCTTCTCTTCCCTCCCTGGCCAGCGTCTCCCTGCCAGCTCTGGGTCCGTGCACGTCGACCCACTTGCCGGTCACAAGGTCACTCTAAAAGAAGGGTATGTGCCAGATTTGTAAAGCAGTTTACATAACCATCTGAGTGGCAGCCCTCTTAGAATGCAGGCAGACTTGTGTACTGACTGCAGCACTCCTGAGACAGAAAAAAATAAATATATAAATGAATAGTGTGTCATGGCATTCAATATTGTGCAAGTTCTGCAGTGCTGCTGACCTTGCTGGAGTTTGTAACATCAGCATACTGGTGAGATATTAAATCATCCCCCAGGTTGCAAGCACAGCACTTGACACAAACATTCAAAGTGCTGAGAGTTATGTGTGTACTGTAAGTGAGTGAGTGAGGCAGGCAGTGTGGTGTTGGTTGTATTCAGGTCGACCCAGGAAAGGAAAACCACAGATGCATGAAGGATTTACATTGTTTTGATGAACTATTACGTCATAATAGGATTGGACAAACATTCATCCACATCCTTTTTGTTGCTCTCAACTGGTCAGGAAAGTTCACGAGTTCCAATTGTAGTCAGTAAAAAACACTAGGCCTATAGAAGGGTTTCTTCTACCAATTTTCGCTCGGTCTTGCAGTTGTTAGAATTGAAATAACAAGGGCCCAGTTTGGGTTAATCATTCCTAGGATAATGGCTGTGGATGCTATGTTTGCCCCCAATGACTAGAAAGAGTATGTATGGCAGACATCCAAGGAACACAAGTTCCAAAACAGGATACTGCATAACGAGTTTGCCAGCAAGGCTATAATCAGACTTGCTCTAAGAAAAGCCAATCCACCTATTCACTGTTAAGACATTAGCGGTGTGTGCTAATTGCACTTTGATGGGCTGTGGTCCAAATCACACAACTCTGCAATGCTATGACTATGACATGGGAAAAACCTAGGCTATATCTATGAAAAGAGCACAGGTGCCCTCTAAAACAAATGCTCATAATGTTACCACCACCAAGGCAGATACTCTTATGTCAACCCCTGACACCAAGTTGTAGCTTGTTTGTGTTGGGCCTCGTCGAGAACAGCAACTGAAGTCAATAAACCTAAACAGAGGCTTGAGAATGTTGTTGGTTAGGCCTATATCCTCAGGACATGACCTGAAACCGGTTTACCAATGTTGGTTCACACTTTCACATCCTTTTTTCGGTTTAGGAGGTGGATAAAAATTCAAGAACGGAAAGAAATATGATTTTATTTAGCCTATTGAGAATTAATGGCGTGTTTTTACATTTACTACCAACAGACACAATGGCCAGCAAAGTAATGAGGAATTGCATAGGCCTAATTGGTAGTTAATCAATATCACAGGCCTCCATGACCTTGCAGCAGATGACACTATTATTATTATTATTGATCAGCATGTCATTAACATAATTGCGTGTCTGAAAAGCACCTCCACTAGTCGCGTAAAGGACAGTCCTGGTTCTAACACAACCACCAACCCTTTGATTACAACAGTCGATCAGATTACTTTTTGCTGATTTATTTACAGCTATATCTATGGTTGTACTTTTCCGATGGGTGTGGTTTTACCTGGAGGCTAGAGACTGGTCTGTAGCCAGGTTAAACAGGCTGTCGTGGTGAATCATTTCAAAGACTTGGAGAGTGTCATTATCACAAGTCAAAACAATAACAATGTCACTTGCCAAGCAGGACTTAATTCGGCTACTTACATAACCCTTTTGAAGTTGTCCTTCACTAAACACTACTAGTGTCATTCAGGATGCCCTCTTACAACAGAGCAGACACAACGTTGATGAGATCAGTGCGTGTCATTGCATCTGATCTATCTAGCCTATTCAAAGGTTTCGTCTTACACAGTCAAACTAATGAACCTTTACTGTGAGCATGCTTCATGATTTCATGGGTGCTTTAACTGAGCGTGGGGGTTGTGTAATGGAGTCTGGTGTAGGACAGCAGAGATCCCCAGCTGACAGGACCACAGCCTCACACAGAGGACTGCACATCAGATACAGACCGGACCTCACACTTGCAGGAATAGAAAGCATACACACCCACTAAACCATGTTTTTTTTTGGGTCTTTCCTTTTTTTAAACCCCAAACAGATTATCAATATCCGGTTAATTTACATGTTTGCATCCTTTATGAGCCAGAGCACCCCTATACTAGCCTGTAAGAATTAGGAGACTGACATACATATTGAGCCTACACCACATTCTTAAATAGTGTATCAAATTGTGTAAACGAGTTTGGGTGATAACTGTGTTGTTTGGGTGCGAATATCCAAGCAAAGATTCAGAATAATGTAGGCGGATATGGGATGCATAAATATTCAAGAAGCCTCGTCACTCTGCTAGAACCAAATCGCTACTGTATGAGAAACATACATCCATGCATCTGTTCACCAAAGATGGATTAATTCTCTGCACAAAACGGTCACGAGCGCCGTGCGCAAAACACCAGGCGGAAATGTTTTCGGGTAATTTTATTTGACCCATGAAAATAACATAACTCATCTGGACGTCAAGCAGCATATTATTATTTTGACCTACTTGGATTCATGTTGGGAGTATGTATGAGGATCATTTGACAAACTACAATATTAGTGCGCCATCGCTTCATCTTGTCACAAAAAAATATGACAATGACAAATTATGACATATGACATATATATGAATACAAGTCTAATAATAAAAACAACATTTGATTGGACGTTTTGCACATGCAGAAAGTGCAATAAGTCCAGTGTTACTGTACCCTGATACCCATCATAGGTTATTTGTATTGACTTGCATTGTATTGACAGTAAGCAGACAATGCGCCTGTCGTGCGGGCAATAATACAGCATATTAAAGGCTATTAAAAACCTCCAAACGGTTTCTTTGTAAAAGAAAAGTTATGCAAAGAATTATGCAATTCAAGACCTGTAAGTCAGCTGTCAGATGATGCAAAACATCTCAAATGTCCCAGGCATAAAAGAAAAACTAATTGTAGAACATTATACAACAGTTAGTTCCGACCAAGTCATCTGATTGGACAAGAGGCATTCCATGAGTGCTGATATACAGTATAACACTGGGACTTTTAACTGGGACTTTTAACTATATGTATCACTCCGCCGCACAGATGTTCTACTAAATGACCGTTAATTAGACTACATGTTTGTGTTCAGGTTACTAGGCAACAGTCCATTTGAAGTTCAGTTGCGGAACAATTTTTTGTTTATTTGTATGATTAAATAAATAAACAAACAAATCATAATCTGTTGTCGCTTATTACTGTGTTAACTAATAAATGGCGCTGTAGAACTGTTGTATAAAAGCAATATCACACTCGAGGTCGTGCTGTTATTCAGTATAACACACTCCCTCTCGTGTGATATTGCTTAAATATGTAGGCTATTAAAAACCTTCAAACGGTTTGTTATGCAAAAAACAGTTATGCAAAGAATTATGCCATTCAAGACCTGTAAGTCAGCTGTCAGATGATGCAAAAACATCTCAAATGTCCCAGGCATAAAAGAAAAACCTAATAGTAGAACACTGTGTTACATAAAAAGATTCACTGCCTACCTTTCCTCGGTATGGAGCATGATACCCTGGAGGAGATGGACAACCTGACCTGGTCCTTTCTGACAACCAAAGCAATGACTGTTTAATAGAAGCTCCACAGAGAAGTGAACCATCCGTAAGTAAACGGACTGTGTGTGAACCCTTGGTTACGCTTCTAGCACAATATAACAATATGATGTGCGGCTATTGCTGCTTGAGTTGGCTTGGCCAGCGACCAAGCTCTGTCTGTCACCTCTGCGTGTTTACTGCAGTCTCGACGCTGAAGAAAGGTTATTTATATGCCCCAAGCTCAAAGGCTCATGGGTAGTTTAGAGCCGGAAATAAGCCTGGCGATATAATATGCACGGAGGATCTTGTGCAGAAACTGTCCTCATCAGAGAGAGTCATACGTCATCTACCTGTCATCAGAACGACCACGCCCCCTTTTGGCTGGTAGAAGTGTTATCAGTTTTGACTGGCGGCCAATGCAAATTTCTGGTCTTTGCTACTTTAATACGATCAAATAAGAAAACCGTAGTGCTTTTTAGCTATTAGGAGCTCAAATCCGATGGCCAGTCAGGCAAACAATTATACAGTGTCGTTGGCAATCAATGATCGACGTCGTTATTTTAAAAAGAAAAAAAAAAGGAAAAAAAAAGCTTTGTCTAAATGTAAGGGGTATCCTATGGTTGTCTAGTGGTGATGTTAGGACTGACTGTGTGTACCCTTGTCTAAATGTAAGGGGTATGGTTTGTGGATGGTGGGGGGGGGAGAGGATGACCCGGGGGTGCGCAGGGGGGATATCCCTTATTTTCCCTTATTGTTTGGAAAATATCCCTTATTTTCAAATCCCAATGTTGACAGGTATAAAAGGGGGATATAGTGAGTAATATACTTTTATTTATAAAACAACAACAACAACAATAATAATATACGTTTTAAACCATTTGGAGCAGACTGTACTCTCTCCCCCTCCCTCCCACTCTCAAGTTCAAGTTCAAAATGGAATGGAGTGGAGTGGAATTGTACATACATTCCACTCCATTCCATTCCATTTTGAACTTGAACTTTTGTGTTCTTATTGTGTCCTATTCTAAACACGTCTGGCAGGAACGTCAGTCTTGGAAATAATGGAATATAGTCCTAAATAGATCAATTTTCTTATGTTTTTCGTTGACTGATCAATGTGCGAGAACAAAAAGTCTTGAACACAAATAAGATGAATATTATCATGGACCAGAGTGATTGTAAGAGGATATTTTGGAGAAAAAGGATCTGCCCAAGATTTACAGCATACCACATCTGTGAAACATGACCTTGTCTCTGGTTACGGCCCTGACCTTGTCCCTGGTTACGGTCCTGACCCTGTCCCATCAGTGGAAAATATGAACAATGATGTAACCCAATGCAAGACTAAAGAAAAATCAATGCAATCCGACAGCTCAAGTGTACATTGTATCATCACTACGGTGGCAGGGGGGGGGGTGTGGGGGTATGGCGGGGGGGTATACGCA